>NW_028158414.1:5000-148139 GCF_964263955.1 Coregonus lavaretus | reverse complement strand
CAGGAGGGTCCGTGTGTGTTAGGAATATGGCCCCCACAATCAGACAGCTACCTACCGTCGGGAGACCTGTGAATCCCCACCCTTGCCCTGAGAACATGTCAGATGCCAGAGGCCAACCCATTGCTTTACCTTCTATCGAACTCACACAGGGATGATCAGACAGGGTAAGGGAATCTTCGTTAAGGAGCCAACCCCCGAGCCCTAGTGGTAATCGGATCTTTCTCCTAACTCTGTGTTTGTTCGTCAGGTGTAGCTGGTTTTGTACAGTGTGTGACATGCACCCAGATGGATCTCTCAGCTATTCTGCTGGCAAAGGCAGTACTTGGTAGGGCCCTTCCCGCCAGGCCTGCTTCAGTCTCCTGGTTAGATAGAGTGGGTCACCTTCTCCTTTAGTTCACCTGTGGGGCACAAAACCTCTGACATACAGGTGTGGTTAATAAACTATCATACATGTTTTTTTTTTGTTTTTTTTTTTGTTTTTTTTAAAGTATTTTGTCCTCTCCTTCGTATATATTTAATATTTAATCCAACCATCCCCCTTTTTGACACATGATTTCGCCATGTGTCAATATTACCACCTACCTAAACAATCACTTTAGTTAATATTGGTATTTCATTATCCAATTACCATTCCTCCACTCTCTCTTCTGTTATTTTATGGTTCAAATCAAATATATTATTACCAAATTATAATCTTCTTCACAATTTTCACAGTACTATAAATTACCCTCAACTTAGTAAAATAAACTATCTTAAAGTCCTCCTCTCATGCCTTTAGAATTTACTAGTGTGGATGATTAAAATAACACCAGAATGTTAAAACAGAGTTCAGAGGCAATTGAAATCATTTAACGAACTGTTTAATCCCATAGTATACTAAACATTACCATTATTCTAAATATTTCATAAATGTTAGTTATCCCAAGTGTTCATTAAGTCCTCATGACATTCATTCTCATAAGAAATCATATATACCCCAAACTCAGCCAAAACCTAAAAAACTCCATAAAATTCACTGTGTGCTTCTCTAAGACCTATCACCCTTGACCTGCTGAAAACCCTCCAAAATTGAAACAACAAGGCTTTATAAACATCATACTAGGTGTGTTGTTTTCTATTTGAAAACCCCAATTAAAAAAACAACAACCAAACAGCCAGGTCATGAGGACTCCTGATTTCTCTCTTCCCCTTCTGCCTACAGTTTCTTAACTGGTGCCCTTTCCTTGCACAGTAACTACACGGTTCCTCACATTCTCTAGCAAAATGTCCCGTTTTGTCACAATTGTAACACTTCCACTCACTCCTGTCTCCACTATTACTATTTCCTTCTTGTCTGTCTTTGCTACCGTAACCTCTCTTCTCTCCTAGGTATTGACTAATAGTCTCACTGTCTCTAATTCAACACAAAACCCCATCATCCAATTAATTTTCATACCCATTACTGTCAATGCCAAATTAGGTTTCTCTGTTCCTGTTGAAGTGCTAAGTCAATAGTAGCCAATTCAAACACCTCACAATTTGGATCAAAGGGTTCCTTAGTCTTCCCCCCACTAGAGTCTACTATTTCTCCCTCAAGGACTAGTCACGCCGTATCTTCCTCTTTCTCACACTCAAAGCTGGGGGATGGACTTCTCTCTCTCTCTCCTCTCTCCTGTCTGACTTTCTCTCATGATGGATTGCATGTCTCTCTGAGGCTATTACACAATTCAGTTATTTTCCCAACATACGCTCCGTAATCGGCCCATGGCAAAAGTGTCCTATGGGCATCCCCTGAAACCCACTGCCCTCTAACGGCAGCCCAAACCTTACTATTCCTGTTTTGGGGTGGGTCATTCTTTCTACCGCTCTGGCCACGTCCTCTGTGTTCATGGCCTGTCTGCTAAATGGCATATTATTATTATTACTGTATACATCTAAGGTTGCTGGGGCCCCTTTCATTCCCCGCCAATATATTAGGTAAGGCTATCAGTGGGTACTGGCCCCCTCCTACTCTCTCGCTCTCTCACTGCTTATTTCTCCTTTACACACCTTATGTATCTGTTTTAAGCATGGATTCGAGTTTATCTGCGTCTAGACGTCCCTCAAAACCATACCTCTCCCTCCACCTGGTTATATAATGGAGATTTGAAGCTATCCCTGGATTCCATTTTAATTACATCAAGCATTTCTCGTCCCCAGTAATTTCTGGGACCTCTTGTGAGGATTAGCCACCTCTTCTATATTACAAGTCAATTTAACAAGTAATTCAAAATAGCTTCACACAACAACACCTCATAAGGAGTGCCCAGCAGGAGTCCAATTCCTATCAGAAAACATACATACAAACATTCAGACACTCCCAATCTCTCCCAGGGGGAAAAAGTTATTCTTCACCCTGAGTGAGATTGTTGTTCCCATAAGGGTTTCTTCATTGTGTTGTCAGGATTGGTTCTTGCTGCTCAAATCAGCTCTTACTTCAGACAATAGTCTGGAAGGAGTGGGGGCTGGAGTGCAATGTGTTAGATGGTGCCAGGGTGCTCCTGATTTACCTCTGACCTAGACTGAGTGTGAAGTAACCTCCTTCACTTCGTACGGTCCAGTCCACCTGGGTTCCAGCCACTTTCTTTTGTGGACTTTCACCCTCACCCAGTCTCCCACTTTTACCTTCAGTGGTGGCGTGTTTCCCGACAGCTCCCCCTCTTGGGCCTTCCACACCTGAGAAGAGAGTGCTGCAGAAAATTCCATCAATTTCTTCACATAATCAGTCATTTCTATCTGTTGTACATCAAGGGCGGGCATTTGACCTCCCTCCCTTGGTGGACTCTGGCATTACTCTCCCTGTCATTCGTTGTTCTAAGTATTCATTAAATTTGGGTATGGTTGGGTTTGGCCCTGCCATTTTGCTTTACTATCTTTATACACTTATCCCGTCACTGGCCGAAACCAGCAATGTATTCTTGGCGCTGACTCAGACTTATCTCTGATGTCCCACCCTCGTACACAAAGAATTTTCAATAATTTATTATTAGGATTTATTTTGCAAAAGGTATTATTGTTTTTCAGTTATTCGAGTTATTATATATTTTCCCAAAAGGTATCAGAATCGCCCTTTTGGAACAATATATTAACAAACTCGAGCGCTCCTAAAATAATTATCAATTTAATTTTAGGAATTATTTTGCAAAAGTTTTAATTGTTTTTCAGGTATTCGAGTTATTATATATCTTCCCAAAAGGTATCAGAATCGCCCTTTTGGAACAATATATTAACAAACTCGAGCGCTCCTAAAATAATTATCAATTTAATTTTGGAATTTAAGGAAATACCAACACCACAAGAGGGAAAAAGTACAAGTCAACTTTCAGCGCAGTGGCTGCAGAACAGGCCAAAATAGGACTCGGTGGTCCTCTTAAAAGTTATCAACTAGTTAGTCTCATGAAACGGCCAATCTTACACAACATTCAGGTTAACATTTCAACATTTACATTTTGCATTACATATCAACATCAACACACAAATTCAGTTTGAGTTCTTCACAGTACATCTAGTTGAGTGCCACGTCAACCATTGCCCGACTATCTGAACTTGTATTTTTATTTTATTTTATTGATTCTCCTCAACTGAGACTCCCAATCGTTTAAACCATTCAACTGGTGTCTAGTCGGGAGAACCTTTTCTGGACTTGGATTCTCACGGAATTAACTCAATCCGACTATCTGAATCATTTTATCAAGCCACCAGATCCTTCTCTTGTGGATCAAATAAAAGGGTCCATCTCTTGTGAACCAAAACCTCTGTAAATAGACTCCTCACTAGAGAGTCACAATTCAACAGAAAATAAAAGTCGGTCCTTCTCTTGTGAACCACTGTAACTAGATTCCTCTCTAGAGAGTCACATTTCAACAGTAAAAAGCCAAAGATTTCAGATATCTTTACATATGTGCCTTTTGAGTCATATAGATATGTTATAAATTTAACAGTAATCCATACTCACGCTCAGTACTACTGATCTTAATTTTGGTTTATCCTATAATACAATATGCAGATTTTGTTTTAACAGGTTCTGCTTACCTTTGTATTGACGGCCGTCTAGATCAGTTTCCTGAGGCGAGCTGGATTCCCGGCTGCTCCTGCGAACAGGTCACCCGTCCTTTCTGATCCGTCTCTTACTTGTCTCCTTTCTCTATCAACTTTCTATGGACCGAATTCAGAGAAGAAAACCATCCTCTGCTACCAATTTTGTTGATAATCACAAGTTTACTGGAGAACTGAGACCAAGTAGAGACTTTGGACAGGGTGGATATGGTATAATAAAAGGCAGTTTATTCAGAGGTAAAGATATCTGGAATCGCGTGCACGGACTCGTTCGTCAAACTCTTAGGGAGCTATCTGAAGAGAGCCCCGAAAACATTGTGTGCAGACATTTTATGCAATAAATGATGTAGGTTGAATCTAGTAGTTCTGATCTTCTGATTGGTCCTGATGAGTTGGGCGAGGTCCCCTCCACTGTTGCATTGGCTCTGAGTCGGGTTCTCTGTCTTCAAATGTTCAGCCTAAAGGAGGGGATTTTTGTGTGTGTGTGTGTTTAACAGTGATGATGTGTGTGTGTGTGTGTGTGTGTGTGTGTGTGTGTGTGTGTTATCAGTGATGATGTGTGTGTGTGTGTGTGTGTGTGTGTGTGTGTGTGTGTGTCCTCAGAGCAAGAACTCGTGAGTTGGAAGAACTGAGAGGCCTATGGCGTGGGTGTTGTCCTTGGCCACCTGCTGACAAGGCTGACAAGATAGGACCCTTTTGTGCATTGTTATTGGATAGGAACAGCATTGATTGAAAACAAACGCCCAACACAAAATGGGTCATGCACAAGATTTTAGTCAAACCAAGCTATAACATTATATATTTACTACGACAGTTTTAACTGCACTCTACTTTACTTACCTTAACAAAATAAGATGTATAGTTGAACATTTTAGAAATGAGTCGTCTCAATTCGCTTGCTGCTTGGCTGTATTGACGAAGGTTCCAGTGCCACTGGCAGTGGCTTCGGGAGCTGCTTGGGTTCGTCGGATCGGGAGCTGGAGAGGACAGTTTAGTCTGAGGTCATTTAAGGGCTTCGGGGACACTGGACATCGTTTTTCGGAAGCATGAAGGGCACTTTCTGCCTATTGGATTATAAATAGTCAACTGTTGGTTTCAAGGGCTTTCTACCGTGATAACTGTGGGGTTAGACTGTTTGTTTTTTATAGCTCCAACGGCGCCAACGAACATTTTCAGTTTAGCACCCGGGTTTAGGTTATCTTAAAATATTATTGTATTGTGTGTATTGCCAATTGTTTGCAAGTGGATCATTCATTATTCATTCTTTTTATATACACATTCTATCTGTAGGTAAGAACCCTGTTCTCTTTGGTTTTTCTTTAGCGAGTTTAGTCATACCAGGTTTATTATGTACTGAGTGGACCTTTTCACCATACTTTTACTCTATGGATTTATCTGAGCCTGTGGTGATAGGGTTACATCAACATTATAAATATGGTGGAAACTCCCACTAGTCCATGCCTCCACCAATCCAATGCTTTTAGATTATGGGAAGTAGTGAACAAGTGCACACTTCAGGAGAAAGGAGATATTATTGGGACACACACAGATGCTCTGTTAATCAACCACATTGGTCTACCACAAGGCTTCCTTGGTTCAAACTGTCAGATTATTGTTATAATGTTGTTTGTAGTATAGAGATAATGATGTTATTGATTATCAATGTTATGATATTGATTATGATGTAGAGTATTGTTATGATGTTGTTGGTAGTATATAGATAATGATGTTATTGATTACAAAAATGCGAGGGGTGTATTCAGTTTTGTGAGATACTGTATGTTAGAGCAGGAGTAGGGGGGGTAGAAGTTAGAGGTCTGTTACCTGAGTCAAGATCAACAGGAGGGAGGGAGGGAGAGGGAGAGGGAGGGAGAGAGAGAGAGAGGGAGAGAGAGGTTAAATTAACATCAACAGACTAACATGCAGTCAACTGAATATCTTTTCATCACTGACTTCTAACCAGTGATGTCATCACAACCAGTAACCTTTTCCACTCTTCCACTTTTGGTCCGGCTCAGCTTGACCTCTGACCTCTGAAATGAATGATTTCAAAAACAGACAAAGCAAAGGTATTAAATTAGATATAAACTCATCTGCAAAGAGAGTTACACATTTCCATGGAAAGGGAATGTACACTAAATGACCAAAAGTATGTGGACACCTGCTTGTCAAACATCTCATTCCAAAGTCATGACCATTAGTATGGAGTTGGTCCCCCTTTGCTGCTATGACAGCCTCCACTCTTATGGGAAGGCTTTCCACTAGATGTTGGAACATTGCTGCGGGGACCTGCTTCCATTCAGCCACAAGAGCATTAGTGAGGTAATGTTAAATATACATTGCTGCGTGGATTTTTTCCTTTGGACTGCCAGATGGTGAAGCGTGATTCATCACTCCAGAGAACGCGTTTTCAATGCTCCAGAGTCCAATGGCGGCGGGCTTTACACCACTCCAGCCGATGCTTGGCATTGCTCATGGTGATCTTAGGCATTTGTTCGGTTGCTCAACCATGGAAACCCATTTCATGAAGCTCCCGAATAACAGTTATTGTGCTGACGTTGCTTCCAGAGGCAGTTTGGAACTCGTAGTGAGTGTTGCAACCGAGGACAGACGGTTTTTACACGATACCCTCTTCAGCACTCAGCGGTCCCGTTCTGTGAGCTTGTGTGGCCTACCACTTCACGCTGAGCCGTTGTTGCTCCTAGACGTTTCCCTTCACAATAACAGAACTTACAGTTGACCGAGGCAGCTCCAGCAGGGCAGACATTTTACTAAATTACTTGTTGGAAAGGTGGCATCCTGTGACGGTGCCACGTTGAAAGTCAATGAGGTCTTCAGTATGGGCCATTCTACTGCCAATGTTTGTCTATGGAGATTGCATGGCTGTGTACTCGATTCTATACACCTGTCAGGAAGGGGTGTGGCTGAAATAGAATCCACTAATTTGAAGGGGTGTCCACATACTTTTGTATCTATAGTGTGTGTACACACGTGTGTTGTTGCATCATACCAACTATAAGCCTATCTTCCCCAGCACATCATGAAAGGTCATGTTGATGTTCATTTAACCTCAGCCTCTTTCTCTCTCTCTCTCTCTCTCTCTGTCTCTCTGTCTCTCTGTCTCTCTGTCTCTCTGTCTCTGTCTCTGTCTCTCTTTCTCCTCTCTCTCTCTCTCTCTCTCTCTCTCTCTCTCTCTCCTCAGATATCCAGGCTCAAAGCATCAGTCCACCAGGTAGGTAGAGTATAAATCTACAATTATTATAGCAGTTCAATATTAGTCAACTTTATTATCCCACATGGAGAAATTCATGTGTCCATACACACCATTCTAAAACCCAATAACAAGTACTGTTTTATGGAACTACTAATACTTGTCAACCACAAAGCATTACTGCTGTTAGAATAACAGAAGCCCTGTCATAATCTGTCCTCACCACTGTGTTTTCCTCTCTGCTGTTTACAGCTGAATACTCAGTCAGACTGGTGAATGGGACCACTTCCTGTTCTGGGACAGTGGAAGTCTTCTACAGAGGAGAGTGGTCAGTTCTATGTTCTACATGGTGGAGCATGAAAGAGGCTAAGGTTATATGTAGACAGCTGGGCTGTGGGAATGTTGTAGCTGTATCTAGAGGACCTCTGGTTGGAGATGGAAGAAGAGGAGGAGTCACACTAGGGGGTTGCAGTGGAAATGAGTCTACTATTAGAGAGTGTGACATCATAGGAAGAGGACCTGGTTTCTGTAATGGTAGATATTGTCATCATGTGATCTGTTCAGGTAAGACACTGGTAATATTGAGAGATTTGATTTGTACATTATACAAGATTAGCATATATCATGTTTTATGTGTTTTTTCATTTAAAGAGGTTAGATGTTAGATGTATTTAAACATTATATTTGTGTTTGTCATATTCATTTATGGGAGATGTGCATGGGCAGATCATTGTAGTTCAGATGTTACTGAAGTGAAGCTGCCTGATGGATGTCCAGCTGTTTATTTTCTATAAAGTGAAGTGAACTTATTCCTGTCTCCTGCCTGCATTATTCCCAACCCTGTCCTGAGTGACTAAGAACCCATTTCTACCTCTTACAGTATCAAACATAGCAAACTACAATCTTTTATCCAACATATTTGTGTTTAGTCCTTGACAGTGTCATCAACAAAACTGATTGAATGTTCCACCAACTATTTTTCTCCAGAGTCTGTGCAGCTTGTGGATGGAGCTGGCTTCTGCTCTGGGAGACTGGAGGTGAAGTCCAATCAGTCCTGGGCCTCAGTGTGTGAAGCTGACTTTGACCAGCAGGATGCAGAGGTAGTCTGTGGGGAGCTTGGCTGTGGGGCTCCTGCAGCTCTACAGGGGGGGCTCTATGGAGAAGGTGAGGGTCAGACCTGGGATAAAGAGTTCCAGTGTAAAGGCAATGAGTCCCTTCTCCTGGACTGTGACACCTCAGACAGAAAAAACAACACCTGCCTACCTGGTAATGCTGTTGGACTCACCTGCTCAGGTAAGAAACAGTTTGTCACTCAATCAACATTGTTTCTCGCCTGGAGTGAAGAATATGAGAGGCAATATATAGTGGGCTCCAAAATTACTGAGACCCCTGTCTGGCAATGCACAAACAATACTTACAGAAATATAAACAATATAATTATAGAGAGAAACTGAAAATACCAACATGTGAGAAATACTGTACTATATTAATGTTCCAATGGAACCCACCAAAATCATTTATTGATTAAATAAAAAATCTATGTCCTCCAAATCAAGGTTTCACAATTAATTGCACCCTTAAAGATTATTGTAAATAACATCTACCAAAATTAAACCAGTGTTAAGTGAATATTTTAATCTCAATGGTTGAACTCAACTATTTCAGTGTCTCTGTGCGTCTCCCAAAAGGTTGTAATGCTTTTGGATCAATAAACAGACAGAGTCCCGGTCTGCATAGTCAGGCCTTTATTAATTGAGAATTCTGTTCATCACAATTTCAGAGTCCATCTTTTATACTCACACGTCATACAAAAACCCCACCCCTTTTAGGCGGGCTGTTTTCCTCTGCTCTCCTAACCATCAGGTCACACACACATGTTCTTATCATAGGCTGCATTCCTTAGTTATCGCCGTCCTCATACTCCTTAAAAAGCCTAACCGTTTCTCTCCTCCCTTAATTGGGAGGCCTCTTTATCTTGGTTTCCCAGTTGTCTGTAGCCAGTTCTCCTTGTCCTTTGTTGTCTGGTCTAACTCTTACTCACATTGCTAAATAGTAGCTCAATGTCATAGTCTTTACTGGTCCTACACTCACACATTCTAACACATTTCACATAGTTTCAGGGTGTAATAATTAGTCATTAATAATTATTCTATCAACCAGGAATTAAATTCCATTTATTTAAGTGTATCTAAGTCTTAAGGAACTATATTGAGCCATTACATCACTTCCTGTTTCACTAGGGTATAAAAATGAGGTAACACGCATACAATATCTCTTTGTCATCCAACACCATGAAGAAAACAAAATAACTGGCAGTTCAAAAGAGACAGATGGTCGTAGACCTTCATAAATCTGGTAATGGCTACAAGAAGATCCACAAACAATTGAATATACCACTGAGCACTGTCAGGGCAATTATTAAAAAATTAAAAAGATATGGAACAGTTGAAAATCTCAAGGGTAGAGGACGCAAATGCATTTTGCCCCCCAGGATAGGGAGGAGGATGGTGAGAGAAGCAACAAAATCCGCAAGAATAACTGTGAAAGAATTGAACGTTTTGGTCAGATACAGCAGCGACATGTTTGGCGTCGAAACAGAGATGCATACAAGGAGAGGCACCTCATACCCACTGTGAAATATGGTGGTGGGTCAGTGATGATTTGGGGCTGTTTTAATTCCAGAGGTCCAGGGGCACTGGATGGCATAATGAATTCCACCAAGTATCAGGCAATTTCGGCTGACAATCTAGTTTTCTCTGCCAGAAGGCTGGGACTTGGCCGTAGGTGGACATTCCAACAAGACAATGACCCAAAACATACCTCAAGATCCACACAGAAATGGTTCTGTGACAACAAAATCAATGTTCTGCCATGGCGATCTCAGTCCTCAATCCAATCCAATCAAAAATCTGTGGGCTGAGTTGAAGAGGGCAGTTGATAAACGCAAACCCAAGAATGTGAAGGATCTTGATAGGATCTGCATAGAGGAATGGTCCAAAATCCCTCCAAATGTGTTCCTTAACCTTGTCAAAGATTACAGGAAAAGACCCCATGCTGTTATCCTTGCCAGAGGTGGTTGCACTAAGTACTAAATGAGGAGTGCCAATAATTATGAAACCTTGATTTTGGTGACATTTATTTTGTATTAAATAATTGTATGATTTTGGTTGGTTCCATTGAAACATTAATAAAGTGCAGTATTGTTTATATTTTATAAAGTATTGTTTGTGCAGTCAGGGGTGCCAGCAATTTTGGAGCCCACTGTAGATGTGTTTTAGTGAGAAAATAGTAAGATTACTGTCTCTCTCTTTTCTTTTCTCAGAGCCTGATGATGTGAGGCTGGTGGGAGGAGGCAGTCGCTGTGCTGGTGGAGTGGAGCGGTACGACCAGGGAGAGTGGAGGACTGTGGGAGCTGTAGACGGGTACCAGATGGATATAGCTGCAGTAGTGTGTAGACAGCTGGGTTGTGGCTCCACTGTTTCAGTTCTACCTGGAAACACCACTAGAGGGTTTAGAGTTCGTTGTTCTGGGTCTGAGCCTTCACTGAGGGAGTGTGGGAGAAAAAATTATCTCCTTCCTGGATTCACAGTGATCTGCTCAGGTAATATCAAGATATTATAATTATATTCAACTGATTTCCTTCATTCATACAACTTCCTCTGCACCTCTCACGATGACTATTTAGCTTGTAAATCTGCATTGCAAAATAGATCACTCAGTCAAGTAGGAATCAAATACAACTTAAATATCGCAGAATGCTTTTGTATTTGAATGTTATCTCACTGAACGTCTCTACTCACTGCCACTGTCACATGTCATGTTATTGTCATATCTAAATGAGGAAAGTAGTTGAGGAGCTACGTTTTCTTTTTCTCTCCTCTTGTTCCAGATGTCCTGCTTCAGCCTGAGATCAACATATGTTGTCTCAGTGACTGTAGGCCCACTACTCATGTTGCCCTGTGAGGGAGGGTGGCTAGCACTGTTACATACTGATGTTGTTGTCATATCTATAGGAAACTAGTTGAAGAGGTTTTTCTTGTTCTCTTTTATTGTTACAGATCTCCTGGTCCAGCCTGATATCTTCCTGACTGACTCAATGGGAGGGGTCTCCAGGGGCCACCAGGGGCCCGAAGTGTTCAGGGGCCACAGCTTCACCATCACCTGCTCCGCTCAGCCACAGTACCCAGGAGGCTCCTTCCTCCTCACGTTCACCGGCTCCAACAGAACCCAGACCCAGCCAGCTGTCAATCACTCTGCTGCCTTCCTCTTCCCTGCTGCAGATGACTCCCACCAAGGGAACTACAGCTGTGTTTATGACAATTATGTTTTCTCTCATAACTTCTCCTCTGAGAGTGAGCTCCTCAACCTCACCGTCACAGGTAACTGAACATGAACCAGACTTATAACTTTGTCATTGACAGATTTCCCACAGATCTATGTGATGATGACCAGTCCCCTCATCAAAGGTGTTTCTGTTTGCAGCCTCTCCTCTGCCAGCCTTCATCATCAGACACGTTGTAGTGCTGCTGATCCTACTGACAGCCATCACCACCATCTACCTGTACTACAAGGTAAAGACAGTTACTCAGACGTTACAAGTCATTTAAATGTTTGTGTCTTTGAGCAGGGTTCAGATTCTACATTGGTCTATATCTGTGTTTAAGGTGTGTGATTAACCAGATGTGTATCTTTGACTTGTGTTGCACTATCTTGGGTTTGTTCTTCAGTACTGTACTGATTATGAGAGAACGAGAGAGAGAACGAGGGGGAGAACGAGAGGGAGAGAACGAGAGGGAGAGAACGAGAGGGGGAGAGAACGAGAGGGGGAGAGAACGAGAGGGGGAGAACGAGGGGGAGAGAACGAGAGGGGGAGAGAACGAGAGGGAGACAGAGAGACAGAGAGAGAGACAGAGAGAGACAGAGACACCAGTGGCAAGGTGACTGTGAACATGGATGTGTATCAAACAGGCACAACGACAGTACAGGGACAAAGTATGAGCAATTCAACGGCTCATACACGAGACATATGTGGCAGGGACTCCAGACAATCCCAGATTACAAAGGGAAAGCTAGCCACGTATGGGACACCGACGCCTCGCTCCCGGACAAGATAAACACCTTCTTCTCCTGCATTGAGGATAACACAGTGCCACCGACGCGTGTGGTGAAGGTAGGCAGCAACACCTCTGCCACCCTGATCCTCAACACGGGGGGCCCATAGGGGTGCGTGCTCAGCCCCTTCCTGTACTCCCTGTTTACCCATGACTGCGTGGTCACGCACGTCTCCAACTCAATCATCAGGTTTGCTGATGACACAACAGTGGTAGGCCTGATTATCAACAACAACGAGACAGCCTTCAGGGAGGAGGTGAGAGCCCTGGCGGAGTGGTGCCAGGAAAATAACCTCTCGCTCAACGTCAACAAAATGAAGGAGTTGATCGTGGACTTCAGGAGACAGCAGAGGGAGCACGCCCCCATCCACATCAACAGGGCCACAGCGGAGAGGGTGAAAAAGTTTCAAGTTCCTCGGCGTGCACATCACTGACAACCTGAAATGGTCCCTTCACACAGACAGTGTGGTGAAGAAGGTGCAACAGCTAGAATCTAGATCTACCATCTAGAAGTAGGAGACAGTACAGGTGCATTAAAACTGGGACAGAGAGACTGCGACAGCTTCTATCTCCAGGCCATCAGACTCTTAAACAGTCACCACTAGCCGGCCTCCGCCCAGTACCCTGCCCTGAACTTTAGTGACTGTTACTAGCCGGCTACCACCCGGTACTCAACCCTGCACCTTAGAGACTGCTTCCCTATGTACATAGTCATGGAACACTGGTCCCTTTAATAATGTTTACATCCTGTTTTACCCACTGTATATGTACAGTGCATTCAGGAAGTATTCAGAGCCCTTGAATTTTGTACACATTTTGTTACGTTACAGCCTTATTCTAAAATTGATTAAACCTATTTTTTTCCTCATCAATCTACACACAATACCCCATAATGACAGTGAAAACAGGTTTTTAGACATGTTTGCAAATGTATTGAAAATGGGAAAAAAAGAAATACCTTATTTACATAAGTATTCAGACCCTTTGCTATGAGACTCGAAATTGAGCTCAGGTGCATCCTGTTTCCATTGATCATCCTTGAGGTCTTTCTACAACTTGATTGGAGTCCACCTGTGGTAAATTCAATGTATTGGACATGATTTGGAAAGGCACACACCTGTCTATATAAGGTCCCACAGTCGACAGTGAATGTCAGCGCAAAAACCAAGCCATGAGGTCGAAGGAATTGTCGTAGAGCTCCGAGACAGGATTGTGTCGAGGCAAGAGGCACAGATCTGGGGAAGGGTACCAAAACATTTCTGCAGCATTGAAAGTCCCCATGAACACAGTGGCCTCCATCATTCTTAAATGCAAGAAGTTTGGATCCACCAAGACTTTTCCTAGAGCTGGTCGCCCAGCCAAACTGAGCAATCGGGGGAGAAGGGCCTTGGTCAGAGAAGTGACCAAGAACCCGATGGTCACGCTGACAGAGCTCCAGAGTTCCTCTGCGGAGATGGGAGTATCTTCCAGAAGGACAACCAACTCTGCAGCACTCCACCAATCAGGCCTTTATGGTAGAGTGGCCAGACGGAAGCCACTCCTCAGTAAAAGGCACATGACAGCCCGCTTGGAGTTTGCCAAAAGACACGTAAAACAAGATTCGCTGGTCTGATGAAACCAAGATTGAACTCTTTGGCCTGAATGCCAAGTGTCACGTCTGGAGGAAACCTGGCACCATCCCTACGGTGAAGCATAGTGGTGGCAGTATCATGCTGTTGGGAGGTTTTTCAGTGGCAGGGACTGGGAGACTAGTGAGGATTGAGGGAAAGATGAACAGAGTAAAGTACAGAGAGATCCTTCATGAAAGTCTCTGAATGTCCTTGAGTGGCCCAGCCAGAGCCTGGACTTGAACCGGATCTAACATCTCTGGAGAGACCTGAAAATAGCTATGCAGTGATGCTCCACATCCAACCTGACAGAGCTTGAGAGGATCTGCAGAGAAAAATGGGAGAAACTCCCCAAATACAGGTGTGCCAAGCTTGTAGCATCATACCCAAGAAGACTCAAGGCTGTAATCGCTGCCAAAGGTGCTTCAACAAAGTACTGAGTAAAGGGTCTGAATACTTATGTAAATGTGATATATATATTTGCTAAAAGTCTAAAAATCAGTTTTTGCTTTGTTATTATGGGGTATTGTGTGTAGATTGATGAGGAAAAAAAGTAATTTAATCCATTTTAGAATAAGGCTGTAACGTAACAAAATGTGGAACAAGTCAAGGGGTCTTAGTACTTTCCGAAAGCACTATATATCCTGTATTCTAGTCATGGCTCATCCTATATAACTACTGCTCTACACACTTTTTCTATCCACATACTGTCTATACTGTCTTTACAAACCATTATACGTATATATACACTGAGTATACCAAACATTAGGAACACATATTTACATGATATATATTTATATTCGAGACTCTGACACTGCTCATTCTGATATTTATTAATTTAATGTCTTTTTCTGGATTATGTGTATTTATTTTGTTGCTAGGTATTACTGCCCTGCTGGAGCTAGAATTACAAGCATTTCGCTGCACCTTCGATAACACCTGCAAATCTGGGACAAATACATTTGATTTGATTTGAAATGTCTGACTCTTGGTGCTGTGTCTCCCTAGACCACCAGGAGGCAGAAGAGAGTAAACAGGGTGAGCAGCCTGGATCTTTATGTTGATGCCAATGCCATGGAGATGGTCTCTCTGAGCTCCAGAGCTGAAGCTGGACCGGGAGAGGAGAGAGCAGCCCAGGGGACTGAGTAGGAGTAGAATGATGCTGACCCTACATGCTGATCTTAGGTCAGTTTTGTGTTTAAAATCTATGGTCAGCAGTGGACTGGTGTTTATAATGTGGTGACAAACCTTAAGTGGTTCTAATTTTAATAACACAAGTTAAGAATTAGTTTATCTTTCTAGAACCTTGGAAGAAATCTATAAGAAGTGACTGCAACCACCATTATTCCTTTTAGTTAGTTTTTTGCTACCAGGGGAACATGGGGTTTTGGTAACATGGGGTTTTGGGTAACATGGGGTTTTGGGTAACATGGTGTTTTGGGTAAGATGGGGTTTTGGGTAAGATGGGGTTTTGGGTAAGATGGGGTTTGGTAACATGGGGTTTTGGGTAACATGGGGTTTTGGGTAACATGGGGTTTTGGTTACATGGGGTTATGGTAACATGGGGATTGGGTAACAAGGGGAATGGGGTTACGGGTAACATGGGGTTATGGGTAACATGGGGTTTTGGGTAACATAGGGTTTTGGTTACGTGGGGTTATGGTAACATGGGGTTTTGGTTACATGGGGTTTTGGGTACGTGGGGTTTGGGTAACATGGGGTTTTGGTTACATGGGGTTTTGGGTAACATGGGGTTTTGGGTAACATGGGGTTTTGGGTACGTGGGGTTTGGGTAACATGGGGTTTTGGGTAACATGGGGGTTTTGGGTAACATGGGGTTTTGGTTACATGGGGTTTTGGTTACATGGGGTTATGGTAACATGGGGATTGGGTAACATGGGGTTTTGGGTAACATGTGGTTTTTGTAACGTGGGGTTTTGGGTAACGTGGGGTTTTGGGTAACATGGGGTTTTGGGTAACGTGGGGTTTTGGGTAACATGGGGTTTTGGTAACATGGGATTTTGGGTAACGTGGGGTTTTGGGTAACATGGGGTTTTGGGTAACATGGGGTTTTGGGTAACGTGGGGTTTTGGTAACATGGGGTTTTGGTAACATGGGGTTTTAATTATTTTTAGAGAGTAGCTCAATTAAGTCTGTTTTGTGTTCCAGAATTTATTGCTGCTTTTAGCTTTTGTCTTTATGTCTTTATCGTATTTAGTGTTTATCTTAGATTCTTTATCTTGAAGTGTTTCCATTATTAGTCCATGTATTATTATAATCATCTGTTCATACTTAAATCAAGGGATCAACTTTTTCTCAAGTCATTTTGGTTTGTTGTTGGGGATTGTTGTGTTTTTTACCTCTCATGATGTTATTGATTATAAATGTTATGATATTGATTAGGATGTAGATTATTGTTATGATGTTAGTAGTATATAGATAATGATGTTATTGATTATAAATGTTATGATATTGATTAGGATGTAGATTATTGTTATGATGTTAGTAGTATATAGATAATGATGTTATTGATTATAAATGTTATGATATTGATTAGGATGTAGATTATTGTTATGATGTTAGTAGTATGAAGAGATAATGATGTTATTATCTTATGATCTGTGGGTTACAGAGAAAGTATAGTACTTAGTGCAGGTCTGATATACAATAGATGGTGTTGTACAAATCAATCAATCAATCAATAAGTAACGTAAATGAATATTGTATTGTATTATATCAATGACATTAAAGTTATTGTTGACAAGTGCTAATTCTACACTGAGTATACAAAACATTAAGAACACCTGCTCTTTCCCAGACATAGACTGACCAGTTGAATCTGGGTGAAAGCTATGAAGCGTTATTGATGTCACTTGTTAAATCCACTTTAATCAGTGTAGATGAAGGGGAGGAGACAGGTAAAAAAAAAAAAATGATTTTTAAGGCTTGAGATAATTGACACATGGATTGTGTATGTGTTCCATTCAGAGGGTGAATCGGCAAGACAACAGATTTAAGTGTCTTTGAACAGGATATGGAAGTTGGGGCCAGGCAAACCGGTTTGAGTGTGTCAAGAACTGCAACGCTGCTGGGTATTTTACGCTCAACAGATTGCCGTGTGTATCAAGAATGTCCTCCACCCAAAGGACATCCAGCCAATTTGACATAACTGTGGGAAGCATTGGAGTCAACATGGGCCAGCTTCCCTGTGGAATGTTTTTGACACCTTGTAGAGTCCATGCCCTGACAAATTGAGGCTGTTCTGAGGGCAAAAAGTTGGGGTGCAACACAATATTAGGAAGATGTTTCTAATGTTTTGTACACTCAGTGGATAGTTGATGTGAGTTCAGATAATGTTTTGTTTTTATGTTATTCACCCTTTCCAGATAAAGACCTGTTGCTCTCTAAACTGCCATGTAATCACTGAATGCTTTTAATAAACTCACAGGCTGTCAGTCTTGTGTGATTTCCCCTCCAGTTTTTTATTTCACAGTGGTCAAGGGGTTATTGATCATTAGTGATTCCATCAGTGACACCAAACATCAGCTCAGCCCAGAGGTTCAGCACCTTGACCCTTAGTGACCTCTCCCCCAGACAGACAGACAGACAGACAGACAGACAGACAGACAGACAGACAGACAGACAGACAGACAGACAGACAGACAGACAGACAGACAGACAGACAGACAGACAGACAGACAGACAGACAGACAGACAGACAGGCAGACAGACAGACAGACAGACAGACAGAAGAATGTCAGAATTCTGCATCTTCATATCACAATAACAGCTTTCTAATGTATCTGGAGGTGGTCTGAATATCGCTCACACAGGACAACGACTCCCATTGTTAGGGGCATAGACATGAGCATCTTGTCACTATATACAGATCTCTGGATGGGTGGATACACTTTTACACCTGCTACGTTAGGTTAGATACACACAGACCACATGGCAGAGGAATGTCCACAACACAACTACGAGAGGGACAGAGACAGTTGGTGAAAGTAGACCTCATCTACTCTGAAGAACTAGTTAAACGATTTGTTCAGACTGTTCTGCAGTATACTTAGACAGGCTAGCTAAATAGGATGACTAAAGACAGTACAGTATGGGGAACACATACAGTGCCTTGCAAAAGTATTCATCCCCCTTGGTGTTTTTCCCATGTTGTTGCATTACAACCTGTAATTTAAATGGACCTTTATTTGGATTACATGTAATGGACATACACAAAGTAGTCCAAATTGGTGAAGTGAAATGAAAAAAAATAACTTATTTTAAAAGATTCTAACAAATAAATAACAGAAAAGGGGTGCATTCATATGTATTCACCCCCTTTGCTATGATCCCCTAAAAAGATCTGCTGCAACCAATTACCTTCAGAAGTCATATAATTAGTTAAATAAATTCCACCTGTGTGCAATCTGTCACATGATCTGTCACATGATCTCAGTGTATATACACCTGTTCTGAAAGGCCCCAGAGTCTGCAACACCACTAAGCAAGGGGCACCCCCAAGTAAGCGGCACCCCCAAGTAAGCGGCACCATGAAGACCAAGGAGCTCTCCAAACAGGTCAGGGACAAAGTTGTGGAGAAGTACAGATCAGGGTTGGTTGGGTTATAAAAAAATATCAGAGTTTGAACATCCCACGGAGCACCATTAAATCCATTATTAAAAAATGGAACGAATATGGCACCACAACAAACTTGCCAGTAGAGGGCCGCCCACCAAAACTCACAGACCAGGCAAGGAGGGCATTAATCAGAGAGGCAACAAAGATACCAAAGACAACCCTGAAGGAGCTGCAAAGCTCCACAGCGGAGATTGGAGTCTCTGTCCATAGGACCACTATAAGCCATACACTCCACAGAGCTGGGCTTTATGGAAGAGTGGCCAGAAAAAGCCATTGCTTAAAGAAAAAAATAAGCAACCACGTTTCGTTTTCGCCAAAGGCATGTGGGAGACCTAAACATATGGAAGAAGGTACTCTGGTCAGATGAGACTAAAATTGAACTTTTTGGCCATCAAGGAAAATGTCTGGCGCAAACGCAACACCTCTCATCACCCCGAGAACACCATCACCACATTGAAGCATGGTGGTGGCAATATCATGCTGTGGGGATGTTTTTCATCGGCAGGGACTGGGAAACTGGTCACAATTGAAGGAGTGATGGATGGCGCTAAATCCAGGGAAATTATAAAAATGCACTAATTTCTCAGCATTAACACACACACACACACACACACACACACACACACACACACACACACACACACACACACACACACACACACACACACACACACCTTTTGATTGTCGTTTCAACAGCAAGTTTTGTTTTTAAATTCTTAAAACAAAGACAGATTAGATGTTGTGGGACATAAATGTTCAATTATACCAATGTCATTAGTTCCTGCATTTAGCTGTATAGTGTCCTATTAGCATTTAGCTGTATAGTGACCTATTAGCATTTAGCTGTATAGTGTAGAGCCCCGTGGGCCCTGGTCAATAGTAGTGAGTGCTCTATATAGGCAACAGGGTACCATTGAATATAGGGTGAAGTTTTCCCTACACGCTGATCTTGGGTGAGTTTTGCATTTCCCCCACTAATGGTTAAGGTTAGGATTGGGAGAGGGGAAGCTGATCCTAGTTCTGTACCTCGGGGAAACTTTACCTGTACAGTCTTCACTGCAGTTTGGTGGGAGTATGAAATTTGAAAAATGAAATATTTCCCTCTGCTGGCCAGAGAACAATATTACACCTCAGGCCTACATGTACAGTACTGCATCATCCTGTCAGCCAATTACACCATTACTCAGACACTCTGGGAGAATCTCAGCCAGTTACACCATTACCCAGACACTCTGGGAGAATCTCAGCCAGTTACACCATGACCCAGACACTCTGGGAGAATCTCAGCCAGTTACACCATGACCCTAACACTCTGGGAGAATCTCATCCAGTTACACCATGACCCAGACACTCTGGAAGAATCTCAGCCAGTTACAACATGACCCAGACACTCAGGGAGAATCTCAGCCAGTTACACCATGACCCAGACACTCTGGGAGAATCTAGGCCAGTTACACCATTACCCAGTTACTCTGGGAGAATCTCAGCCAGTTACACCATTACCCAGACACTCTGGGAGAATCTAGGTCAGTTATACCATGACCCAGAAACTCTGGGTGAATCTCAGCTAGTTACACCATAACCCAGACACTCTGGGAGAATCTCAGCCAGTTACACCATTACCCAGACACTCTGGGAGAATCTCAGCCAGTTAAACCATGACCCAGACACTCTGGGAGAATCTCATCCAGTTACACCATGACCCAGACACTCTGGGAGAATCTTAGCCAGTTACACCATGACCCAGAAACACTGGGTGAATCTCAGCCTGTTACAACATGACCCAGACACTCAGGGAGAATCTCAGCCAGTTTCACCATGACCCAGACACTCTGGGAGAATCTCAGCTAGTTACACCATAACCCAGACACTCTGGGAGAATCTCAGCCAGTTACACCATTACCCAGACACTCTGGGAGAATCTCAGCCAGTTAAACCATGACCCAGACACTCTGGGAGAAACTCATCCAGTTACACCATGACCCAGACACTCTGGGAGAATCTCAGCCAGTTACACCATGACCCAGAAACTCTGGGTGAATCTCAGCCTGTTACAACATGACCCAGACACTCAGGGAGAATCTCAGCCAGTTACACCATGACCCAGACACTCTGGGAGAATCTCAGCTAGTTACACCATAACCCAGACACTCTAGGAGAATCTCAGCCAGTTACAACATGACCTAGACACTGAGGGAGAATCTCAGCCAGTTACACCATGACCCAGACACTCTGGGAGAATCTAGGCCAGTTACACCATGACCCAGACACTCTGGGAGTATCTCAGCCAGTTACACCATTGTCCAGACACTCTGGGAAAATTTCAGCCAGTTACACCATGACCCAGACACTCTGGGAGAATCTCAGCCAGTTACACCATGACCCAGACACTCTGGGAGAATCTCATCCAGTTACACCATGACCCAGACACTCTGGGAGAATCTCAGCCAGTTACACCATTACCCAGAAACTCTGGGAGAATCTCAGCCAGTTACAACATGACCAAGACACTCAGGGAGAATCTCAGCCAGTTACAGCATGACCCAGAAACTCTGAGAGAATCTAGGCCAGTTACACCATGACCCAGACACTCTGGGAGATTCTCAGCCAGTTACACCATGACCCAGACACTCTGGGAGTATCTCAGCCAGTTACACCATTGTCCAGACACTCTGGGAAAATTTCAGCCAGTTACACCATGACCCAGACACTCTGGGAGAATCTCAGCCAGTTACACCATGACCCAGACACTCTGGGAGAATCTCATCCAGTTACACCATGACCCAGACACTCTGGGAGAATCTCAGCCAGTTACACCATTACCCAGAAACTCTTGGAGAAACTCAGCCAGTTACAACATGACCAAGACACTCAGGGAGAATCTCAGCCAGTTACACCATGACCCAGAAACTCTGAGAGAATCTAGGCCAGTTACACCATTACCCAGTTACTCTGGGAGAATCTCAGCCAGTTACACTTTTACCCAGACACTCTGGGAGAATCTAGGCCAGTTACACCATGACCCAGACACTCTGGGAGAGTCTCATCCAGTTACACCATGACCCAGACACTCTGGGAGAATCTCAGCCAGTTACACCATGACCCAGACACTCTGGGAGAATCTCAGTCAGTTAAACCATGACCCAGACACTCTGGGAGAATCTCAGTCAGTTACACCATGACCCAAAAACTCTGGGAGAATCTCAGCCAGTTACAACATGACCAAGACACTCAGGGAGAATCTCAGCCAGTTACACCATTACCCAGACACTCTGGGAGAATCTCAGCCAGTTACACCATTACCCAGACACTCTGGGAGAATCTCAGCCAGTTACACCATGACCCAGACACTCTGGGAGAATCTCAGCCAGTTACACCATGACCCAGACACTCTGGGAGAATCTCATCCAGTTACACCATGACCCAGACACTCTGAGAGAATCTCAGCTAGTTACACCATAACCCAGACACTCTGGGAGAATCTCAGCCAGTTACACCATTACCCAGACACTCTGGGAGAATCTCAGCCAGTTACACCATGACCCAGACACTCTGGGAGAGTCTCAGCCAGTTACACCATGACCTTGACACTCTGGGAGAATCTCAGCCAGTTACACCATGACCCAGACACTCTGGGAGAGTCTCAGCCAGTTACACCATGACCTTGACACTCTGGGAGAATCTCAGCCAGTTACACCATGACCCAGACACTCTGGGAGAATCTCAGCCAGTTACACCATGACCCAGACACTCTGGGAGAATCTCATTCAGTTACACCATGACCCAAAAACTCTGGGAGAATCTCAGCCAGTTACAACATGACCAAGACACTCAGGGAGAATCTCAGCCAGTTACACCATTACCCAGACACTCTGGGAGAATCTCAGCCAGTTACACCATGACCCAGACACTCAGGGAGAATCTCAGCCAGTTACACCATGACCCAGACACTGTGGGAGAATATAGGCCAGTTACACCATTACCCAGTTACTCTGGGAGAATCTCAGCCAGCTACACCATTACCCAGACACTCTGGGAGAATCTAGGCCAGTTATACCATGACCCAGACACTCTGGGAGAATCTCAGCTAGTTACACCATAACCCAGACACTCTGGGGGAATCTCAGCCAGTTACACCATTACCCAGACACTCTGGGAGAATCTCAGCCAGTTACACCATGACCCAGACACTCTGGGAGAGTCTCAGCCAGTTACACCATGACCCAGACACTCTGGGAGAATCTCAGCCAGTTACACCATGACCCAGACACTCTGGGAGAATCTCAGCCAGTTACACCATGACCCAGACACTCTGGGTGAATCTCAGTCAGTTACACCATGACCCAAAAACTCTGGGAGAATCTCAGCCAGTTACAACATGACCAAGACACTCAGGGAGAATCTCAGCCAGTTACACCATTACCCAGACACTCTGGGAGAATCTCAGCCAGTTACACCATGAACCAGACACTCTGGGAGAATCTCAGCCAGTTACACCATGACCCAGACACTCTGGGAGAATCTCATCCAGTTACACCATGACCCAGACACTCTGAGAGAATCTCAGCCAGTTACAACATGACCCAGACACTCTGGGAGAAACTCATCCAGTTACACCATGACCCAGACACTCTGGGAGAATCTCAGCCAGTTACACCATGACCCAGAAACTCTGGGTGAATCTCAGCCTGTTACAACATGACCCAGACACTCAGGGAGAATCTCAGCCAGTTACACCATGACCCAGACACTCTGGGAGAATCTCAGCTAGTTACACCATAACCCAGACACTCTAGGAGAATCTCAGCCAGTTACAACATGACCTAGACACTGAGGGAGAATCTCAGCCAGTTACACCATGACCCAGACACTCTGGGAGAATCTAGGCCAGTTACACCATGACCCAGACACTCTGGGAGTATCTCAGCCAGTTACACCATTGTCCAGACACTCTGGGAAAATTTCAGCCAGTTACACCATGACCCAGACACTCTGGGAGAATCTCAGCCAGTTACACCATGACCCAGACACTCTGGGAGAATCTCATCCAGTTACACCATGACCCAGACACTCTGGGAGAATCTCAGCCAGTTACACCATTACCCAGAAACTCTGGGAGAATCTCAGCCAGTTACAACATGACCAAGACACTCAGGGAGAATCTCAGCCAGTTACAGCATGACCCAGAAACTCTGAGAGAATCTAGGCCAGTTACACCATGACCCAGACACTCTGGGAGATTCTCAGCCAGTTACACCATGACCCAGACACTCTGGGAGTATCTCAGCCAGTTACACCATTGTCCAGACACTCTGGGAAAATTTCAGCCAGTTACACCATGACCCAGACACTCTGGGAGAATCTCAGCCAGTTACACCATGACCCAGACACTCTGGGAGAATCTCATCCAGTTACACCATGACCCAGACACTCTGGGAGAATCTCAGCCAGTTACACCATTACCCAGAAACTCTTGGAGAAACTCAGCCAGTTACAACATGACCAAGACACTCAGGGAGAATCTCAGCCAGTTACACCATGACCCAGAAACTCTGAGAGAATCTAGGCCAGTTACACCATTACCCAGTTACTCTGGGAGAATCTCAGCCAGTTACACTTTTACCCAGACACTCTGGGAGAATCTAGGCCAGTTACACCATGACCCAGACACTCTGGGAGAGTCTCATCCAGTTACACCATGACCCAGACACTCTGGGAGAATCTCAGCCAGTTACACCATGACCCAGACACTCTGGGAGAATCTCAGTCAGTTAAACCATGACCCAGACACTCTGGGAGAATCTCAGTCAGTTACACCATGACCCAAAAACTCTGGGAGAATCTCAGCCAGTTACAACATGACCAAGACACTCAGGGAGAATCTCAGCCAGTTACACCATTACCCAGACACTCTGGGAGAATCTCAGCCAGTTACACCATGACCCAGACACTCTGGGAGAATCTCATCCAGTTACACCATGACCCAGACACTCTGAGAGAATCTCAGCTAGTTACACCATAACCCAGACACTCTGGGAGAATCTCAGCCAGTTACACCATTACCCAGACACTCTGGGAGAATCTCAGCCAGTTACACCATGACCCAGACACTCTGGGAGAGTCTCAGCCAGTTACACCATGACCTTGACACTCTGGGAGAATCTCAGCCAGTTACACCATGACCCAGACACTCTGGGAGAGTCTCAGCCAGTTACACCATGACCTTGACACTCTGGGAGAATCTCAGCCAGTTACACCATGACCCAGACACTCTGGGAGAATCTCAGCCAGTTACACCATGACCCAGACACTCTGGGAGAATCTCATTCAGTTACACCATGACCCAAAAACTCTGGGAGAATCTCAGCCAGTTACAACATGACCAAGACACTCAGGGAGAATCTCAGCCAGTTACACCATTACCCAGACACTCTGGGAGAATCTCAGCCAGTTACACCATGACCCAGACACTCAGGGAGAATCTCAGCCAGTTACACCATGACACAGACACTGTGGGAGAATATAGGCCAGTTACACCATTACCCAGTTACTCTGGGAGAATCTCAGCCAGCTACACCATTACCCAGACACTCTGGGAGAATCTAGGCCAGTTATACCATGACCCAGACACTCTGGGAGAATCTCAGCTAGTTACACCATAACCCAGACACTCTGGGGGAATCTCAGCCAGTTACACCATTACCCAGACACTCTGGGAGAATCTCAGCCAGTTACACCATGACCCAGACACTCTGGGAGAGTCTCAGCCAGTTACACCATGACCCAGACACTCTGGGAGAATCTCAGCCAGTTACACCATGACCCAGACACTCTGGGAGAATCTCAGCCAGTTACACCATGACCCAGACACTCTGGGTGAATCTCAGTCAGTTACACCATGACCCAAAAACTCTGGGAGAATCTCAGCCAGTTACAACATGACCAAGACACTCAGGGAGAATCTCAGCCAGTTACACCATTACCCAGACACTCTGGGAGAATCTCAGCCAGTTACACCATGAACCAGACACTCTGGGAGAATCTCAGCCAGTTACACCATGACCCAGACACTCTGGGAGAATCTCATCCAGTTACACCATGACCCAGACACTCTGAGAGAATCTCAGCCAGTTACAACATGACCCAGACACTCTGGGAGAAACTCATCCAGTTACACCATGACCCAGACACTCTGGGAGAATCTCAGCCAGTTACACCATGACCCAGAAACTCTGGGTGAATCTCAGCCTGTTACAACATGACCCAGACACTCAGGGAGAATCTCAGCCAGTTACACCATGACCCAGACACTCTGGGAGAATCTCAGCTAGTTACACCATAACCCAGACACTCTAGGAGAATCTCAGCCAGTTACAACATGACCTAGACACTGAGGGAGAATCTCAGCCAGTTACACCATGACCCAGACACTCTGGGAGAATCTAGGCCAGTTACACCATGACCCAGACACTCTGGGAGTATCTCAGCCAGTTACACCATTGTCCAGACACTCTGGGAAAATTTCAGCCAGTTACACCATGACCCAGACACTCTGGGAGAATCTCAGCCAGTTACACCATGACCCAGACACTCTGGGAGAATCTCATCCAGTTACACCATGACCCAGACACTCTGGGAGAATCTCAGCCAGTTACACCATTACCCAGAAACTCTGGGAGAATCTCAGCCAGTTACAACATGACCAAGACACTCAGGGAGAATCTCAGCCAGTTACAGCATGACCCAGAAACTCTGAGAGAATCTAGGCCAGTTACACCATGACCCAGACACTCTGGGAGATTCTCAGCCAGTTACACCATGACCCAGACACTCTGGGAGTATCTCAGCCAGTTACACCATTGTCCAGACACTCTGGGAAAATTTCAGCCAGTTACACCATGACCCAGACACTCTGGGAGAATCTCAGCCAGTTACACCATGACCCAGACACTCTGGGAGAATCTCATCCAGTTACACCATGACCCAGACACTCTGGGAGAATCTCAGCCAGTTACACCATTACCCAGAAACTCTTGGAGAAACTCAGCCAGTTACAACATGACCAAGACACTCAGGGAGAATCTCAGCCAGTTACACCATGACCCAGAAACTCTGAGAGAATCTAGGCCAGTTACACCATTACCCAGTTACTCTGGGAGAATCTCAGCCAGTTACACTTTTACCCAGACACTCTGGGAGAATCTAGGCCAGTTACACCATGACCCAGACACTCTGGGAGAGTCTCATCCAGTTACACCATGACCCAGACACTCTGGGAGAATCTCAGCCAGTTACACCATGACCCAGACACTCTGGGAGAATCTCAGTCAGTTAAACCATGACCCAGACACTCTGGGAGAATCTCAGTCAGTTACACCATGACCCAAAAACTCTGGGAGAATCTCAGCCAGTTACAACATGACCAAGACACTCAGGGAGAATCTCAGACAGTTACACCATTACCCAGACACTCTGGGAGAATCTCAGCCAGTTACACCATTACCCAGACACTCTGGGAGAATCTCAGCCAGTTACACCATGACCCAGACACTCTGGGAGAATCTCAGCCAGTTACACCATGACCCAGACACTCTGGGAGAATCTCATCCAGTTACACCATGACCCAGACACTCTGAGAGAATCTCAGCTAGTTACACCATAACCCAGACACTCTGGGAGAATCTCAGCCAGTTACACCATTACCCAGACACTCTGGGAGAATCTCAGCCAGTTACACCATGACCCAGACACTCTGGGAGAGTCTCAGCCAGTTACACCATGACCTTGACACTCTGGGAGAATCTCAGCCAGTTACACCATGACCCAGACACTCTGGGAGAGTCTCAGCCAGTTACACCATGACCTTGACACTCTGGGAGAATCTCAGCCAGTTACACCATGACCCAGACACTCTGGGAGAATCTCAGCCAGTTACACCATGACCCAGACACTCTGGGAGAATCTCATTCAGTTACACCATGACCCAAAAACTCTGGGAGAATCTCAGCCAGTTACAACATGACCAAGACACTCAGGGAGAATCTCAGCCAGTTACACCATTACCCAGACACTCTGGGAGAATCTCAGCCAGTTACACCATGACCCAGACACTCAGGGAGAATCTCAGCCAGTTACACCATGACCCAGACACTGTGGGAGAATATAGGCCAGTTACACCATTACCCAGTTACTCTGGGAGAATCTCAGCCAGCTACACCATTACCCAGACACTCTGGGAGAATCTAGGCCAGTTATACCATGACCCAGACACTCTGGGAGAATCTCAGCTAGTTACACCATAACCCAGACACTCTGGGGGAATCTCAGCCAGTTACACCATTACCCAGACACTCTGGGAGAATCTCAGCCAGTTACACCATGACCCAGACACTCTGGGAGAGTCTCAGCCAGTTACACCATGACCCAGACACTCTGGGAGAATCTCAGCCAGTTACACCATGACCCAGACACTCTGGGAGAATCTCAGCCAGTTACACCATGACCCAGACACTCTGGGTGAATCTCAGTCAGTTACAGCATGACCCAAAAACTCTGGGAGAATCTCAGCCAGTTACAACATGACCAAGACACTCAGGGAGAATCTCAGCCAGTTACACCATTACCCAGACACTCTGGGAGAATCTCAGCCAGTTACACCATGAACCAGACACTCTGGGAGAATCTCAGCCAGTTACACCATGACCCAGACACTCTGGGAGAATCTCATCCAGTTACACCATGACCCAGACACTCTGAGAGAATCTCAGCCAGTTACAACATGACCCAGACACTCAGGGAGAATCTCAGCCAGTTACACCATGACCCAGACACTGTGGGAGAATATAGGCCAGTTACACCATTACCCAGTTACTCTGGGAGAATTTCAGCCAGTTACACCATTACCCAGACACTCTGGGAGAATCTAGGCCAGTTATACCATGACCCAGACACTCTGGGAGAATCTCAGCTAGTTACACCATAACCCAGACACTCTGGGAGAATCTCAGCCAGTTACACCATTACCCAGACACTCTGGGAGAATCTCAGCCAGTTACACCATGACCCAGACACTCTGGGAGAATCTCATCCAGTTAAACCATGACCCAGACACTCTGGGAGAATCTCAGCCAGTTACACCATGACCCAGAAACTCTGGGTGAATATAAGCCTGTTACAACATGACCCAGACACTCAGGGAGAATCTCAGCCAGTTACACCATGACCCAGACACTCTGGGAGAATCTCATCCAGTTACACCATGACCCAGACACTCTGGGAGAATCTCAGCCAGTTACACCATGACCCAGAAACTCTAGGAGAATCTCAGCCAGTTACAACATGACCTAGACACTCAGGGAGAATCTCAGCCAGTTACACCATGACCCAGACACTCTGGGAGAATCTAGGCCAGTTACACCATTACCCAGACACTGTGGGAGTATCTCAGCCAGTTACACCATTATCCAGACACTCTGGGAAAATTTCAGCCAGTTACACCATGACCCAGACACTCTGGGAGAATCTCAGCCAGTTAAACCATGACCCAGACACTCTGGGAGAATCTCATCCAGTTACACCATGACCCAGACACTCTGGGAGAATCTCAGCCAGTTACACCATGACCCAGAAACTCTGGGTGAATTTCAGCCTGTTACAACATGACCCAGACACTCTTGGAGAATCTCAGCCAGTTACACCATGACCCAGACACTCTGGGAGAATCTAGGCCAGTTACACCATGACCCAGAAACTCTGGGAGAATCTCAGCCAGTTACAACAAGACCAAGACACTCAGGGAGAATCTCAGCCAGTTACACCATGACCCAGACACTCTGGGAGAATCTCAGCCAGTTAAACCATGACCCAGACACTCTGGGAGAATCTCAGCCAGTTACACCATGACCCAGACACTCTGGGAGAATTTCAGCCAGTTACACCATGACCCAGATACTCAGGGAGAATCTCAGCCAGTTACACCATGACCCAGACACTCTGGGAGAATCTCAGCCAGTTACACCATTACCCAGACACTCTGGGAGAATCTCAGCCAGTTACACCATGACCCAGACACTCTGGGAGAATCTCAGCCAGTTACACCATGACCCAGACACTCTGGGAGAATCTCATCCAGTTACACCATGACCCAGACACTCTGGAAGAATCTCAGCCAGTTACAACATGACCCAGACACTCAGGGAGAATCTCAGCCAGTTACACCATGACCCAGACACTCTGGGAGAATCTAGGCCAGTTACACCATTACCCAGTTACTCTGGGAGAATCTCAGCCAGTTACACCATTACCCAGACACTCTGGGAGAATCTAGGCCAGTTATACCATGACCCAGAAACTCTGGGTGAATCTCAGCTAGTTACACCATAACCCAGACACTCTGGGAGAATCTCAGCCAGTTACACCATTACCCAGACACTCTGGGAGAATCTCAGCCAGTTAAACCATGACCCAGACACTCTGGGAGAATCTCATCCAGTTACACCATGACCCAGACACTCTGGGAGAATCTTAGCCAGTTACACCATGACCCAGAAACACTGGGTGAATCTCAGCCTGTTACAACATGACCCAGACACTCAGGGAGAATCTCAGCCAGTTTCACCATGACCCAGACACTCTGGGAGAATCTCAGCTAGTTACACCATAACCCAGACACTCTGGGAGAATCTCAGCCAGTTACACCATTACCCAGACACTCTGGGAGAATCTCAGCCAGTTAAACCATGACCCAGACACTCTGGGAGAAACTCATCCAGTTACACCATGACCCAGACACTCTGGGAGAATCTCAGCCAGTTACACCATGACCCAGAAACTCTGGGTGAATCTCAGCCTGTTACAACATGACCCAGACACTCAGGGAGAATCTCAGCCAGTTACACCATGACCCAGACACTCTGGGAGAATCTCAGCTAGTTACACCATAACCCAGACACTCTAGGAGAATCTCAGCCAGTTACAACATGACCTAGACACTGAGGGAGAATCTCAGCCAGTTACACCATGACCCAGACACTCTGGGAGAATCTAGGCCAGTTACACCATGACCCAGACACTCTGGGAGTATCTCAGCCAGTTACACCATTGTCCAGACACTCTGGGAAAATTTCAGCCAGTTACACCATGACCCAGACACTCTGGGAGAATCTCAGCCAGTTACACCATGACCCAGACACTCTGGGAGAATCTCATCCAGTTACACCATGACCCAGACACTCTGGGAGAATCTCAGCCAGTTACACCATTACCCAGAAACTCTGGGAGAATCTCAGCCAGTTACAACATGACCAAGACACTCAGGGAGAATCTCAGCCAGTTACAGCATGACCCAGAAACTCTGAGAGAATCTAGGCCAGTTACACCATGACCCAGACACTCTGGGAGATTCTCAGCCAGTTACACCATGACCCAGACACTCTGGGAGTATCTCAGCCAGTTACACCATTGTCCAGACACTCTGGGAAAATTTCAGCCAGTTACACCATGACCCAGACACTCTGGGAGAATCTCAGCCAGTTACACCATGACCCAGACACTCTGGGAGAATCTCATCCAGTTACACCATGACCCAGACACTCTGGGAGAATCTCAGCCAGTTACACCATTACCCAGAAACTCTTGGAGAAACTCAGCCAGTTACAACATGACCAAGACACTCAGGGAGAATCTCAGCCAGTTACACCATGACCCAGAAACTCTGAGAGAATCTAGGCCAGTTACACCATTACCCAGTTACTCTGGGAGAATCTCAGCCAGTTACACTTTTACCCAGACACTCTGGGAGAATCTAGGCCAGTTACACCATGACCCAGACACTCTGGGAGAGTCTCATCCAGTTACACCATGACCCAGACACTCTGGGAGAATCTCAGCCAGTTACACCATGACCCAGACACTCTGGGAGAATCTCAGTCAGTTAAACCATGACCCAGACACTCTGGGATAATCTCAGTCAGTTACACCATGACCCCAAAACTCTGGGAGAATCTCAGCCAGTTACAACATGACCAAGACACTCAGGGAGAATCTCAGCCAGTTACACCATTACCCAGACACTCTGGGAGAATCTCAGCCAGTTACACCATTACCCAGACACTCTGGGAGAATCTCAGCCAGTTACACCATGACCCAGACACTCTGGGAGAATCTCAGCCAGTTACACCATGACCCAGACACTCTGGGAGAATCTCATCCAGTTACACCATGACCCAGACACTCTGAGAGAATCTCAGCTAGTTACACCATAACCCAGACACTCTGGGAGAATCTCAGCCAGTTACACCATTACCCAGACACTCTGGGAGAATCTCAGCCAGTTACACCATGACCCAGACACTCTGGGAGAGTCTCAGCCAGTTACACCATGACCTTGACACTCTGGGAGAATCTCAGCCAGTTACACCATGACCCAGACACTCTGGGAGAGTCTCAGCCAGTTACACCATGACCTTGACACTCTGGGAGAATCTCAGCCAGTTACACCATGACCCAGACACTCTGGGAGAATCTCAGCCAGTTACACCATGACCCAGACACTCTGGGAGAATCTCAGTCAGTTACACCATGACCCAAAAACTCTGGGAGAATCTCAGCCAGTTACAACATGACCAAGACACTCAGGGAGAATCTCAGCCAGTTACACCATTACCCAGACACTCTGGGAGAATCTCAGCCAGTTACACCATGACCCAGACACTCAGGGAGAATCTCAGCCAGTTACACCATGACCCAGACACTGTGGGAGAATATAGGCCAGTTACACCATTACCCAGTTACTCTGGGAGAATCTCAGCCAGCTACACCATTACCCAGACACTCTGGGAGAATCTAGGCCAGTTATACCATGACCCAGACACTCTGGGAGAATCTCAGCTAGTTACACCATAACCCAGACACTCTGGGGGAATCTCAGCCAGTTACACCATTACCCAGACACTCTGGGAGAATCTCAGCCAGTTACACCATGACCCAGACACTCTGGGAGAGTCTCAGCCAGTTACACCATGACCCAGACACTCTGGGAGAATCTCAGCCAGTTACACCATGACCCAGACACTCTGGGAGAATCTCAGCCAGTTACACCATGACCCAGACACTCTGGGTGAATCTCAGTCAGTTACACCATGACCCAAAAACTCTGGGAGAATCTCAGCCAGTTACAACATGACCAAGACACTCAGGGAGAATCTCAGCCAGTTACACCATTACCCAGACACTCTGGGAGAATCTCAGCCAGTTACACCATGAACCAGACACTCTGGGAGAATCTCAGCCAGTTACACCATGACCCAGACACTCTGGGAGAATCTCATCCAGTTACACCATGACCCAGACACTCTGAGAGAATCTCAGCCAGTTACAACATGACCCAGACACTCAGGGAGAATCTCAGCCAGTTACACCATGACCCAGACACTGTGGGAGAATATAGGCCAGTTACACCATTACCCAGTTACTCTGGGAGAATTTCAGCCAGTTACACCATTACCCAGACACTCTGGGAGAATCTAGGCCAGTTATACCATGACCCAGACACTCTGGGAGAATCTCAGCTAGTTACACCATAACCCAGACACTCTGGGAGAATCTCAGCCAGTTACACCATTACCCAGACACTCTGGGAGAATCTCAGCCAGTTACACCATGACCCAGACACTCTGGGAGAATCTCATCCAGTTAAACCATGACCCAGACACTCTGGGAGAATCTCAGCCAGTTACACCATGACCCAGAAACTCTGGGTGAATATAAGCCTGTTACAACATGACCCAGACACTCAGGGAGAATCTCAGCCAGTTACACCATGACCCAGACACTCTGGGAGAATCTCATCCAGTTACACCATGACCCAGACACTCTGGGAGAATCTCAGCCAGTTACACCATGACCCAGAAACTCTAGGAGAATCTCAGCCAGTTACAACATGACCTAGACACTCAGGGAGAATCTCAGCCAGTTACACCATGACCCAGACACTCTGGGAGAATCTAGGCCAGTTACACCATTACCCAGACACTGTGGGAGTATCTCAGCCAGTTACACCATCATCCAGACACTCTGGGAAAATTTCAGCTAGTTACACCATGACCCAGACACTCTGGGAGAATCTCAGCCAGTTAAACCATGACCCAGACACTCTGGGAGAATCTCATCCAGTTACACCATGACCCAGACACTCTGGGAGAATCTCAGCCAGTTACACCATGACCCAGAAACTCTGGGTGAATTTCAGCCTGTTACAACATGACCCAGACACTCTTGGAGAATCTCAGCCAGTTACACCATGACCCAGACACTCTGGGAGAATCTAGGCCAGTTACACCATGACCCAGAAACTCTGGGAGAATCTCAGCCAGTTACAACAAGACCAAGACACTCAGGGAGAATCTCAGCCAGTTACACCATGACCCAGACACTCTGGGAGAATCTCAGCCAGTTAAACCATGACCCAGACACTCTGGGAGAATCTCAGCCAGTTACACCATGACCCAGACACTCTGGGAGAATTTCAGCCAGTTACACCATGACCCAGATACTCAGGGAGAATCTCAGCCAGTTACACCATGACCCAGACACTCTGGGAGAATCTCAGCCAGTTACACCATGACCCAGACACTCTGGGAGAATCTCATCCAGTTACACCATGACCCAGACACTCTGGGAGAATCTCAGCCAGTTACACCATGACTCAGAAACTCTGGGAGAATCTCAGCCAGTTACAACATGACCAAGACACTCAGGGAGAATCTCAGCCAGTTACACCATGACCCATACACTCTGGGAGAATCTAGGCCAGTTACACCATTACCCAGACACTCTGGGAGAATCTCAGCCAGTTACACCATGACCCAGATACTCTGGGAGAATCTCAGCCAGTTAAACCATGACCCAGACACTCTGGGAGAATCTCAGCCAGTTACACCATGACCCAGACACTCTGGGAGAATCTCATCCAGTTACACCATGACCCAGACACTCTGGGAGAATCTCATCCAGTTACACCATGACCCAGAAACTCTGGGTGAATATAAGCCTGTTACAACATGACCCAGACACTCAGGGAGAATCTCAGCCAGTTACACCATGACCCAGACACTCTGGGAGAATCTCATCCAGTTACACCATGACCCAGACACTCTGGGAGAATCTCAGCCAGTTACACCATGACCCAGAAACTCTAGGAGAATCTCAGCCAGTTACAACATGACCTAGACACTCAGGGAGAATCTCAGCCAGTTACACCATGACCCAGACACTCTGGGAGAATCTAGGCCAGTTACATCATTACCCAGACACTGTGGGAGTATCTCAGCCAGTTACACCATTATCCAGACACTCTGGGAAAATTTCAGCTAGTTACACCATGACCCAGACACTCTGGGAGAATCTCAGCCAGTTAAACCATGACCCAGACACTCTGGGAGAATCTCATCCAGTTACACCATGACCCAGACACTCTGGGAGAATCTCAGCCAGTTACACCATGACCCAGAAACTCTGGGTGAATTTCAGCCTGTTACAACATGACCCAGACACTCTTGGAGAATCTCAGCCAGTTACACCATGACCCAGACACTCTGGGAGAATCTAGGCCAGTTACACCATGACCCAGAAACTCTGGGAGAATCTCAGCCAGTTACAACAAGACCAAGACACTCAGGGAGAATCTCAGCCAGTTACACCATGACCCAGACACTCTGGGAGAATCTCAGCCAGTTAAACCATGACCCAGACACTCTGGGAGAATCTCAGCCAGTTACACCATGACCCAGACACTCTGGGAGAATTTCAGCCAGTTACACCATGACCCAGATACTCAGGGAGAATCTCAGCCAGTTACACCATGACCAGACACTCTGGGAGAATCTCAGCCAGTTACACCATGACCCAGACACTCTGGGAGAATCTCATCCAGTTACACCATGACCCAGACACTCTGGGAGAATCTCAGCCAGTTACACCATGACTCAGAAACTCTGGGAGAATCTCAGCCAGTTACAACATGACCAAGACACTCAGGGAGAATCTCAGCCAGTTACACCATGACCCATACACTCTGGGAGAATCTAGGCCAGTTACACCATTACCCAGACACTCTGGGAGAATCTCAGCCAGTTACACCATGACCCAGATACTCTGGGAGAATCTCAGCCAGTTAAACCATGACCCAGACACTCTGGGAGAATCTCAGCCAGTTACACCATGACCCAGACACTCTGGGAGAATCTCATCCAGTTACACCATGACCCAGACACTCTGGGAGAATCTCATCCAGTTACACCATGACCCAGACACTCTGGGAGAATCTCAGCCAGTTACACCATGACCCAGAAACTCTGTGAGAATCTCAGCCAGTTACAACATGACCCAGACACTCTGGGAGAATCTCATCCAGTTACACCATGACCCAGACACTCTGGGAGATTCTCAGCCAGTTACACCATGACCCAGAAACTCTGGGAGAATCTCAGCCAGTTACAACATGACCAAGAAACTCAGGGAGAATCTCAGCCAGTTACACCATGACCCAGACACTCTGGGAGAATCTAGGCCAGTTACACCATTACCTAGACACTCTGGGAGAATCTCAGCCAGTTACACCATAACCCAGACACTCTGGGAGAATCTCAGCCAGTTACACCACTTTCCAGACACTTTGGGAGAATCTCAACCAGTTACACCATGACCCAGACACTCTGGGAGAATCTCAGCCAGTTACACCATGACCCAAAAATTCTGGGAGAATCTCAGCCAGTTACACCATGACCCAGACACTCTGGGAGAATTTCAGCCAGTTACACCATGACCCAGATACTCTGGGAGAATCTCAGCCAGTTACACCATGACCCATACACTCTGGGAGAATCTCATCAAGTTACACCATGACCCAGACACTGTGGGAGAATCTCAGCCAGTTACACCATGACCCAGAAACTCTGGGAGAATCTCAGCCAGTTACAACATGACCCAGACACTCTGGGAGAATCTCAGCCAGTTACACCATGACCCAGATACTCTGGGAGAATCTCAGCCAGTTACACCATGACCCAGACACTCTGGGAGAATCTCAGCCAGTTTCAACATGACCCAGACACTCTGGGAGAATCTCATCCAGTTACACCATGACCCAGACACTCTGGGAGAATATCAGCCAGTTACACCATGACCCAGAAACTCTGGGAGAATCTCAGCCAGTTACACCATGACCCAGACACTCTGGGAGAATCTCAGCCTGTTACAACATGACCCAGACACTCTGGGAGAATCTCAGCCAGTTACACCATGACCCAGACACTCTGGGAGAATCTCAGCCAGTTACACCATGACCCAGACACTCTGGGAGAATCTAGGCCAGTTACACCATGACCCAGACACTGGGAGAATCTCAGCCAGTTACACCATTACCCAGACACTCTGCGAGAATCTCAGGCAGTTACACCATGACGATGGCCCAGACTTCATTAGACACAGTGTGTCTCTGATGTCCACTCTTGTAGATTCTCAGCCAGTTACACCATGACCCAGACACTTTTGGAGAATCTAGGCCAGTTACACCATCACCCAGACACTCTGGGAGAATCTCAGCCAGTTACACCATAACCCAGACACTCTGGGAGAATCTCTGCCAGTTACACCACTTTCCAGACACTTTGGGAGAATCTCAGCCAGTTACACCATGACCCAGACACTCTGGGAGAATCTCAGCCAGTTACACCATGACCCAAAAACTCTGGGAGAATCTCAGCCAGTTACACCATGACCCAGACACTCTGGGAGAATCTCATCCAGTTACACCATGACCCAGACACTGTGGGAGAATCTCGGCCAGTTACACCATGACCCAGAAACTCTGGGAGAATCTCAGCCAGTTACAACATGACCCAGACACTCTGGGAGAATCTCAGCCAGTTAAAACATGACCCAGACACTCTGGGAGAATCTAGGCCAGTTACACAATGACCCAGAAACTCTGGGAGAATCTCAGCCAGTTACCCCATGACCCAGACACTCTGGGAGAATCTCAGCCAGTTACACCATGACCCAGAAACTCTGGGAGAATCTCAGCCAGTTACAACATGACCAAGAAACTCAGGGAGAATCTCAGCCAGTTACACCATGACCCAGACACTCTGGGATAATCTAGGCCAGTTACACCATTACCTAGACACTCTGGGAGAATCTCAGCCACTTACACCATAACCCAGACACTCTGGGAGAATCTCAGCCAGTTACACCACTTTCCAGACACTTTGGGAGAATCTCAACCAGTTACACCATGACCCAGACACTCTGGGAGAATCTCAGCCAGTTACACCATGACCCAAAAACTCTGGGAGAATCTCAGCCAGTTACACCATGACCCAGACACTCTGGGAGAATTTCAGCCAGTTACACCATGACCCAGATACTCTGGGAGAATCTCAGCCAGTTACACCATGACCCATACACTCTGGGAGAATCTCATCAAGTTACACCATGACCCAGACACTGTGGGAGAATCTCAGCCAGTTACACCATGACCCAGAAACTCTGGGAGAATCTCAGCCAGTTACAACATGACCCAGACACTCTGGGAGAATCTCAGCCAGTTACACCATGACCCAGATACTCTGGGAGAATCTCAGCCAGTTACACCATGACCCAGACACTCTGGGAGAATCTCAGCCAGTTTCAACATGACCCAGACACTCTGGGAGAATCTCATCCAGTTACACCATGACCCAGACACTCTGGGAGAATATCAGCCAGTTACACCATGACCCAGAATCTCTGGGAGAATCTCAGCCAGTTACACCATGACCCAGACACTCTGGGAGAATCTCAGCCTGTTACAACATGACCCAGACACTCTGGGAGAATCTCAGCCAGTTACACCATGACCCAGACACTCTGGGAGAATCTCAGCCAGTTACACCATGACCCAGACACTCTGGGAGAATCTAGGCCAGTTACACCATGACCCAGACACTGGGAGAATCTCAGCCAGTTACACCATTACCCAGACACTCTGCGAGAATCTCAGGCAGTTACACCATGACGATGGCCCAGACTTCATTAGACACAGTGTGTCTCTGATGTCCACTCTGGTAGATTCTCAGCCAGTTACACCATGACCCAGACACTTTTGGAGAATCTAGGCCAGTTACACCATCACCCAGACACTCTGGGAGAATCTCAGCCAGTTACACCATAACCCAGACACTCTGGGAGAATCTCTGCCAGTTACACCACTTTCCAGACACTTTGGGAGAATCTCAGCCAGTTACACCATGACCCAGACACTCTGGGAGAATCTCAGCCAGTTACACCATGACCCAAAAACTCTGGGAGAATCTCAGCCAGTTACACCATGACCCAGACACTCTGGGAGAATCTCATCCAGTTACACCATGACCCAGACACTGTGGGAGAATCTCGGCCAGTTACACCATGACCCAGAAACTCTGGGAGAATCTCAGCCAGTTACAACATGACCCAGACACTCTGGGAGAATCTCAGCCAGTTAAAACATGACCCAGACACTCTGGGAGAATCTAGGCCAGTTACACAATGACCCAGAAACTCTGGGAGAATCTCAGCCAGTTACCCCATGACCCAGACACTCTGGGAGAATCTCAGCCAGTTACACCATGACCAGACACTCTGGGAGAATTTCATCCAGTTACAACATGACCCAGACACTCAGGGAGAATCTCAGCCAGTTACACCATCACCCAGACACTCTGGGGATATCTCAACCAGTTACACCATGACCCAGACACTCTGGGAGAATCTCAGCCAGTTACACCATGACCCAGACACTCTGGGGGAATCTAGGCCAGTTACACTATGACCCAGACACTCTGGGAGAAACTCATCCAGTTACAGCATTTCCCAGACACTCTGGGAGAATCTCAGCCAGTTACACCACTCCTGCTGCTGTCAGCACATGGCCACAACCAATTCTGAGGGTAGAACAGAGTATACTGTCAATAGATAATACTGTAACATGTTTTCTGAATTTACATGCATTACAATATGTCATTTACTGTAAAGGTAAAGCATAGTGCATATCCTGCAGAGTTACCGGTTTCTTGGAGTAATGTCCTCATGATAGAATTGATGGTTGATTTACATCTATTATTTTTTTTCTTTCTTATTTTTCCCTTTTTTTTGGGGAGTCATTTATCAGACTCTGATCCAGAGCGACTTACAGTTAGTGAGTGCATACTTCTTTCATACTGGCCTCCCATGGGAATCGAACCCACAACCCTGGCGTTGCAAGCACCATGCTCTACCAACTGAGCTACACGGGACCTTGATCTTTTCAGATTGGGGTAAACTAATCTGCAGCCTCTGCCATGTCCTCTGTTTACCACATGGTCAATGACGATGGCCCAGACTTCATTAGACACAGTGTGTCTCTGATGTCCACCTCTCTGATGGGGCCCATGTCCACCTCTTTGACGGGGCCCATGTCCACCTCTCTGACGGGGCCCATGTCCTCCTCTTTGATTGGGCCCATGTCCTCCTCTTTGAAGGGGCCCATGTCCATCTCTCTGATGGGGCCCATGACCACCTCTTTGATGGGGCCCATGTCCTCCTCTTTGATGGGGACCATGTCCACCTCTTTGAAGGGGCCCATGTCCACCTCTTTGAAGGGGCCCATGTCCACCTCTCTGATGGGGCCCATGTCCACCTCTCTGACGGGCCCCTTGTCCTCCTCTCATACGGGGCCCATGTCCACCTCTCTGACGGGGCCCTTCTCCTCCTCTCTGACGGGCCCCTTGCCCTCCTCTCTGACGGGGCTCTTGTCCTCCTCTCTAATGGGGCCCTTGTCCTCCTCTCTGATTGGCCCCTTGTCCACCAGCTGTTTGGTGTCTTCCTCTCCCTTGCTGTCTATCCTGCTCCATGTTGAATGAAACTGGAAGTGTTCACACCCCCTTTTATATGGTGACTAATTGTGGTTCCCACTATGTGAAATCAATTAGTAATAATGAGTAGTCATTATGTATGTTCATCGTGTATCATACATGTAATTTAAATGTTTATACTTTACAAACAGATTTAATTTCTGTAGTTCTCTAAATCCATATATAGTAGACAAACCAGTTTAAAATATATAGCTTTACCAAACGGTTAAGTGATTAACCATTACAGTTTTCCCCAATTGTTAACACACGTATGATGAAACTACATCTCAGATACTCAAAACTCAAAACACTCACTACCCTGGCGTTACAAGCGCCATGCTCTCTACCAATTGAGCTACAGAGGACCACATGGCAATTAGGGATCCAGATTTTGTCAAATTAATGTCAAAAGTATATTTTTTGTTGAGGGATTTTAGCTAATCCTAACCCTTTTCCTAACTTTAACCTAATTCACCTAACCTGCTACGAAAAGTCAAATCTGACGTTAATCTGACAAAAGCTGGATCCCTTCTAGCCATGACCCAACAGCAACACCGTCAGAACAGTCTTCATTCTGAAAGGAGTCTGGTCTTCTTCAGAAGTAGTGTAGTAGTCTACAGGGTTCAGGACTCACCTTTTTAAACACTTCTTATCTCTCATATCATGAGGTTCCCATGGGGCGGCGCGCATTTGGCCCAGCGTCGTCCAGGGTAGGGGAGGGAATGGCCGGCAGGGATGTAGCTCAGTTGATAGAGCATGGCGTTTGCAACGCCAGGGTTGTGGGTTCGATTCCCACAGGGGGTATGAAAAAATAAATAATGTATGCACTAACTGTAAGTCGCTCTGGATAAGAGCGTCTGCTAAATGACTAAAATGTAAATGTGTTTGGTTATATAGTGCCCAATGTTCTTCTTAGTGATAAAACAGCAAACATTAAGACCCACATATATAATAAATATACTAGAATATTATATACTATTTTCATTTGCTTTTAGTACTCACACATCATATCATGAATGAAGGTCATGTGTTGTGAAGAGCCAGCAGTGAAAACATACTGACAGGAGAGTTCCTCTTACGGCCACTAGGTGATAATATTGTTTCACAGACGCAGAACTGTAGTCTAGAATTAAGCACTGTCTCAATTATGTCTCCTTTCTCCTAAGGTGTTCACTTGTTCACTTCCCTAAACTGAAATGACTGGTATAAGAACTATGGTGGAAACTCCCTCTTGATAACAGAAGGTATAGTCCCATGGGTGGAAAGGTGGAGACAAACCTCACCCCATCATCCCCCTCTCCTCTTCTCCACATCTCCTCTTCTCCCCCTCTCCTCTCCTCCCCTCTCCTTTCCTCTTCTCCCCCTCTCCTCTTCTCCTCCTCTCCTCTTCTCCTCCTCTCCCCCTCCCCCTCTCCCCCTCTCCTATTCTCCCCCTCTCCTCTTCTCCTCCTCTCCTCCTCTCCTCTTCTCCTCCTCTCCCCCCTCCCCCTCTCCTATTCTCCCCCTCTCCTCTTCTCCTCCCTCTCCTCTCCTCCCCTTTCCTCTTCTCCTCCTCTCCTCTCCTCCTCCTCTCCCTCTCCCCCTCCCCCTCCCCCCTCCCCCTCTCAAGCAGTAGAAAGTTAGAGGTGATATTATAGGACACACTACGTGAAACATTGCTGCTCTGTGAGCAGTTTCCTGTGGGGTTTTTCAAAACAGAGCTGAGTTCAACCAGTGATCTAAGATAAGTTGCTACGAAGTTTATCTCACATCAAAGACCTAATGAACTAATGACATAGAAGTCATATAGCCTAGCAGTATTGTCCACTCTTCAGTCCACTCTTCATGACAGCAGACTTGTATAGCTCAGTGGAGCCCCAGTTAGAGACAGATATGATAACTGCAGTGATATTGATGATCTTGTTCTGGAGCACAGGTAGGATGCTGTTATACTGATATACACTTATGACAGTTACTGAGATATGATTAGATATTGTAAGATATATGATAATTTGCAAAGCTAGTAAATGAACATCCAACTGGAAGCAGACAGTAAAAATCTGTCTCAAAGCAGAACAATGATGTTATCACCTGTAAATGTACTTTACTATAGCATAATTGTCCATCTGGGGACAGGCACTAATGTCAGTTAAGTTGTGATGGTGACAGCAATCTGACTGTTGTATATTCAGTGTGTCAATGATTGATTGTACATGTCTCTATGTAAATGAAAGAGAGTATATATTATATATTTTATATTGGTCATCTGTTAGAGCAGGAGGGGGGACACTTTGGACTAACTCCTTGATGAGATCCACAACTAGGGACTTTTTTAATGCCTTCCAAGGCCTGTCTTATTGAATTGGACCTGGAGTTACTATCAGCTCAAAACAATTAGTTTGAATGTCGTATAGAGCTGCTCTTTCTTTTTAAACAATCTTAAGAGCTGTCATTTTATTGTGAGGAACTGTAGTTTATCAGACCCTTTTCTGTTCTGTCCTCTGTTGTGTGAGTGATCAGGTCACAGACTCAGGTCTGGTCCAATGATAGAGGTCTGTGACCTGAGTCAAGATCAACAGGCCTGATGCTATATGTCAGGAATAGAGAGAGAACTAGAGAGAGAGAGAGAGTGAGAGAGAGAGAGAGAGAGAGAGAGAGAGGAGTAGAGAGAGAGAGAGAGAAAGAGAAAGAGAGAGAGAGGAGGGAGTGGGGAGAGGGAGGAGGGAGTGGGGAGAGAGAGGAGGGAGTGGGGAGAGAGAGGAGGTAATGGGGAGAGAGGAGTGGAGGGGAGAGAGAGGAGGGAGTGGGGAGAGAGAGGAGGGGATCTGGAAGTTAATCTGGAAATTAATCTGGAAGTGAATCTGGAAGTGAATCTGGAAGTTAATAGGAAGTTAATAGGAATACGATATTTAGATCGCAAAAACGTTTATTATGCATGTCAGATTTCAATACTGGCCGATGTCATGACTCGGGAGGATGTCTTCTCTCGAATGAGCCATTGATCATATTTCTGCGATATTCCTACCTACTGAAATGTGTAATTTAACGGAGGGTCTAGCACATTTTTCCTATTTGTCTGCCTCTTTAGTCCAGGGGGCATTGCATGGTGCCGTTGCCAGAGATATTATGGAAAAGAGATAGAATCCACTGAATTAATGAATGTACAATGTCCCACCCAGCAGACTGTCGACCAATCGCGTTCAAGTTGTCATACTGCGTCAAGCGGTTGCTAAGCGAATCGTCAGGCAATTCCTTCTCAAAGTCAGTCTATATGTCGAGAAACGTGCCTCAATTCCTCGAAAGTACGTAATAACACGATGCCAAAGCTATACGATACTACAGATAGCAAGTTCATTATTTCACATCTCGCAAAAAGATGTATGTTGCACTTCTTGTTGACGAAATTCGTGCTAATATTAGGTGTTTGAGCTAGCGCCCAATAGACTCCCATTCACTTCTTGAAGGAGAGCTCTCCTTGTACCAGAATCACCCAGAATGCACCGCGCTGCCCATTGACCTAGTATGGGCAACGTTTCCCATCTCCTCCAAGTATATCTGCTGTTACGAATGATAGACTCCACTCTGTGAGCGACATCAAGGGGAAGGGGGGTAGCTAGAGGTCTGTTACCCAAGTCAACTGAGTCAAGCTCAACAAGCCTGATGCTATATGTCAGGAAGAAAGAGAGAGAGAGAGAGAGTGAGGAGGGGAGGGTAGTGGAGAGAGAGAAGAGGGGACAGTGGACGGGAGGGGAGATAGAGAGGGAGATGTCAAAGGGCTGCGAGAGATGAGCAGAGAGAGATGGGGCGGAGGAGAGAGGATGGGTGGGGGGCAGAGGAGAGCGTAGTGGAGAGAGAGGAGGGGGGAGGGGAGGGGAGCGGACAGAGGAGGGGAGGGGAGGGGAGATAGAGACCCCATTTAGCCATACCCTAGGTTTAGCTGTATTTCTACACACCCCATTTAGGCATACCCTAGGTTTAGCTGTATTTCTACACACCCCATTTAGCCACACACTAGGTTTAGCTGTATTTCTACACACCCCATTTAGCCATACCCTAGGTTTATTTGTATTTCTACACACCCCATTTAGCCATACAGTAGGTTTAGCTGTATTTCTACACACCCCATTTAGCCATACCCTAGGTTTAGCTGTATTTCTACACACCCCATTTAGCCATACCCTAGGTTTAGCTGTATTTCTACACACCCCATTTAGCCATACACTGGGTTTAGTTGTGTTTCTACACACCCCATTTAGTGTCACGATCGTTCATGAACGAGAAGGACCAAGGCGCAGCGTGATATGCATTCATATTTATTTACGTACTGAACACACGACAAAACAACAAACGAAACGTAAAGTCCAAGGTAGACAAATAACATACCTCACACGGAACAAGATCCCACAACTAACTGGTGCCAACAGGCTGCTTAAGTATTGTCCCCAATCAGAGACAACGAGCAACAGCTGCCTCTGATTGGGAACCACACAGGCCAACATAGATCTACCCATTCTAGATCTTAAACACAGAACATCGACATAGCAAACACAACCCAGAAAATACACACCCTGACTCAACAAATACAAGTCCTCAGAGTCAGGGCGTGACAGTACCCCCCCCCCAAAGGTGCGGACTCCGACCGCGCCACATAAACCTAAAAGGGTAGGGGCCGGGTGGGCATTCCGCCTCGGAGGTGGATCCGGCTCCGGGTGTGACCACCACTTACTCTCCACCTCCCTGTTGCGCCCCTGGTCTGGTCTGGACCTCGGCGCGCTGCTTCCCCTCTCCTTCCTCCCACGATGTACCAAGCTCTGTCTGGACCCTGGTGTGGGAGACCCCGAACCTGGAGAGGGGCTCACGTCTGGGTCTGGACTGGAACCGCTGACTGGAGCTAGACCCGACGACGGTGGATCGAACTGCTCTGGCTCCGGAGTGGAGCAGCTGACCGGAGCTGGACCGGACCCCGGTGGAGCGGATTGCTCTGGCTCCGGAGTGGAGCCGCTGACCGGAGCTGGACTGGACCCCGGTGGAGCGGATTGCTCTGGCTCCGGAGTGGAGCAGCTGACCGGTGCCGGACCAGGCACCGGTGGAACAGGCACGGGTCGTGCCGGACTGGACACACGAACCACTGGCTTGGTGCGGGCAGCAGGAACGGGCCGGACCGTGCTGACGACGCGCACCACTGGCTTGGTGCGGGGAGCAGGAACAGGCCGGGCCGGGTTGGCGACGCGCACCACAGGTTTGGTGCGAGGAGCAGGAACAGGCCGGGCCGGGCTGGCGACGCGCACCACTGGCTTAGTGCGGGGAGCAGGAACGGGCCGGACCGTACTGGGAACACACACCACTGGCATCGTGCGGGAAGGAGGAATGGGTCGGGCCGTACTGGGAACACGAACCACTGGCTTAGTGCGGGGATCAGGAACGGGCCGGACCGGACTGGCGACACGCACCACTTGCTTGGTGCGAGGAGCGGGACTGGGTTCCCTTATAAACCCCCGCTCCGTCTGCTGCCTAACCAGCTCCTCTCGCCGTGCCTCTACACTCTCCTTCTCCCTTATAGCCTCCTGTAGCTCCTCCCTCTGACCAAATAACTCCTGCTCCCTCTGAACCAATAGCCCCCGTAACCTGGTGGCCTCCTCTCCTAACCTGCAGAATCGCCCTGTCGCTGCCTCCTGCTGCCTCATCGTCCACACCATGTGCCCCCCAAAATTGCCCCCCAGTCTCCGTCGTCGGCACTGTTGGCGCCGTTTCTCATCTCCTACCTGGGCATCCTCATTCATCGCCCTCCGGTAACGGACGGCCTCTTCCTCCGTGATTCTCCCCCAACCGAGGAGGACTTCTACTAAAGTAACCTCCTGTTTAATTCCCGGCGTTTGCTCCTGAACACGCTGCTTGGTCCTATTTTGGTGGGATCTTCTGTCACGATGGTTCATGAACGAGAAGGACCAAGGCGCAGCGTGATATGCATTCATATTTATTTACGTACTGAACACACGACAAAACAACAAACAAAACGTGAAGTCCAAGGTAGACAAATAACATACCTCACACGGAAAAAGATCCCACAACTAACTGGTGCCAACAGGCTGCCTAAGTATGCTCCCCATTCAGAACAACGAGCAACAGCTGCCTCTGATTGGGAACCACACAGGCCAACATAGATCTACCCATTCTAGATCTTAAACACAGAACATCGACATAGCAAACACAACCCAGAAAATACACACCCTGACTCAACAAATACAAGTCCTCAGAGTCAGGGCGTGACATTTAGCCATACCCTAGGTTTAGCTGTATTTCTACACACCCCATTTAGCCATACCCTAGGTTTAGCTGTATTTCTACACACCCCATTTAGCCATACCCTAGGTTTAGCTGTATTTCTACACACCCCATTTAGCCATACCCTAGGTTTAGCTGTATTTCTACACACCCCATTTAGCCATAACCTAGGTTTAGCTGTATTTCTACACACCCCATTTAGCCATACCCTAGGTTTAGCTGTATTTCAACACCCCCAAACTACTTCCTGCGGCTATGGGACAGAGGAGGAGGGGAGGGGAGATGGAGAGTGAGAGAGAAGAGGAGTAGAGAGAGGGAGATGTCAAAAGAGATATGGCTGACAGACTAACATGCAGTCAACTGAATATCTTTTCATAACTGACTTCTCACCAGTTATGTCATCACAACCAGTAACCTTTTCCACTCTTCCACTCCTGGTACGGCTCAGCTTGACCTCTGACCTATGAAATGAATGATTTCAAAAACAGACAAAAGCAAAGGTATTAAATTATATATAAACTAATCTGCAAAGAGAGGTTCACCTTTCCACGGAAGGGGAATGTGTGTACACATGGGTGTTATTGCATCATACCAACTATAAGCCTATCTTCCCCATCACATCACGTGTGTTGTTGCACCACACCAACTATAAGCCTATCTTCTCCATCACATCACGTGTGTTGTTGCACCACACCAAATATAAGCCTATCTTCTCCATCACATCATGGAAGGTGATGTTGATGTTCATTTCTCCTCTCTTTTGCCCCTCCCCCCCTCTCTCTCTCTCAGTCTCTTTCTCAGTTCAATTCAAAGGGGTTTCATTGACACGGGAAACATATGTTAACATTGACAAAGCAAGTGAAATAAACAATCACAAACAGTGAACTTTAAACACACAAAAGTCTCAAAAGAGAAAGTCATTTGAAATTTAACTATATAAAAAAACTAAACATTAAAATGAGTGTATCAGTCCTGACCTGTATAGGCCGTCGGTCAATACACTGTAAATGAAATATAAACTAGCTGGCTCCACTAGGGTGCTCTCAGCCAGGTGGCTCCACTAGGGCCCTCTCAGCCAGGTGGCTCCACTAGGGCCCTCTCAGCCAGCTGGTGTTTGTAGGAGAGTGTGAGCTGTCTGTGCAAAAAGTAGAAGTACAAATGGCTGAGAATTTTGATAACTATATAAAAGAAAGATTAAAGTATTTTCACTGCCTGGAACATTAAGGAACATTAAGCCAATATTATATAAGAGGTGAACTCAAGCAGTAGAAAGTTAGAGGTGATATTATAGGACACACTATGTGAAACATTGCTGCAAGACAGATCAGTTTGCTGTGTTTAGCTGGGCTCAACCACTGATCCAAGATAAGTTGCTAAGAAGTTTCTCACATCATTGAAGTAAGGAACTAATGAGATAGAAGTCATATAGCCTAGCAGTATTTTCCACTCTTCAGTCCACTCTTCATGACAGTAGACTTGTATAGCTCAGTCGAGCCCCAGTTAGAGACAGATATGATACCGGCAGTGATATTGATGATCCTGTTCTGGAGCATATGTTTTGATATTGTAAGATATATGATCATTTGCAGGGTTAGTAAATAACATGCAACTGGATGCAGACAGTAAAAATCTGTCTTAAAGCAGGACAATGATGTAATCACTGTAAATGTAATTTACTGTAGCATAACTGTCACGATCGTTGACGGAAGCGGACCAAGGCGCAGCGTGATAGGCGTACATACTTTATTTAGTACACACACGAACCAAAACAATAAACCAAACGATACGTGAAGTCCTAGGTCATAACACAAACCAAACGGAACAAGATCCCACAAAATAACAGTGCCAAACAGGCTGCCTAAGTATGGTCCCCAATCAGAGACAACAAGCTACAGCTGCCTCTGACTGGGAACCACCCTGGCCAACATAGATCTAAACGATCTAGAACACAAACATAGAAAACTAAACAATGAAACCTACACACCCTGGCTCAACATTAAAGAGTCCCCAGAGCCAGGGCGTGACAGTACCCCCCCCCAAAGGCGCGGACTGCGACCGCGCCAACCAAACACAAGAGGGTAGGGGCCGGGTGGGCATTCCACCTCGGAGGCGGATCCGGCTCCGGGCGTGACCACCACTCTCTCTCCACCCCCCCCCCGTAGCGCCCCTGATCTGGTCTGGCCCCGCTGGCCGGAGCTGGACTGGACACCGGTGGAGCGGATTGCTCTGGCTCCGGAGTGGAGCATCTGCCCGGTGCCGGACCAGGCACCGGTGGAACAGGCACGGGCCGTGCCGGATTGACGACACGCACCACTGGCTTGGTGCGGGGAGCAGGAACGGGCCGTGCCGGACTGACGAAGCGCACCACTGGCTTGGTGCGGGGAGCAGGAACGGGCCGGACCGGGCTGGCAACGCGCACCACTGGCTTGGTGCGGGGAGCAGGAACAGGCCGGACTGGGCTGGCGACGCGCACCACAGGCTTGGTGCGGGAAGCAGGAACAGGCCGGACCGGGCTGGCGACGCGCACCACAGGCTTGGTGAGAGGGACAGGAACAGGCCGGACCGGGCTGGCGACGCGCACCACTGGCTTGGTGCGGGGAGCAGGAACAGGCCGGACCGGGCTGGCGACGCGCACCACTGGCTTGGTGCGGGGAGCAGGAACAGGCCGGACCGGGCTGACGACGCGCACCAGAGGCTTTGTGCGAGAAGCAGGAACAGGCCGGACCGGGCTGGCGACGCGCACCACAGGCTTGGTGCGAGGGACAGGAACAGGCCGGGCTGGACTGTGGAGACGGATTGGAGGTCTGGAGCGGAGAGCTGACACAACCCGTCCTGGCTGAATGCCTATTTCCACACAATCTGTGTGAGGCATCAGCACAGGACGTACAGGGCTGTGCACTCGTACTGGCACTACAGCACGTGGCACTGGCGCAGGATATCCGGGACCGAGGAGGGGTACTGGAGGCCACGAGCGTTGAGCCGGCACACTCCGTACTGGCTGCATGCCCACCTTAGCACGACACGTGCGTTTTGCTAGCACAGGACGTACAGGACTGTGCAGGAACACCCGCGGCACAGTACGTGGCTCCGCATAACACGGAACATGCCCAGTCTCACGCTGCCTAGCCTGAGTACAGGGAGTTGGCTCCAGCCCCCCAAACCTGGTGGCCTCCTCTCCATGTCCGCCGATTCGTCCTGTAGCTGCCTCCAGAAGCCCCGTCGTCCACGCCGTGTGCCCCCCCCAAAAAATGTCTTGGGGTTGCCTCTCGCGTGTCCGACGTCGGCACAGTTGGCGCCGTTTCTCCTCTCCTGCCTGGGCATTTACTTTTGCCCATGGCCCTCTGCCCGCGAATATGTCCTCCAAAGACCACCATTCTGCAGGGGCTGAGTCACTGGCTTGCTGGTGCTCTTTCATGCCGTCCCTGGGAGGGGTGCGTCACTTGAGTGGGTTGAGTTACTGACGTGATCTTCCTGTCTGGGTTGGCGCCCCCCCCCTTGGTTTGTGCTGTGGTGGAGACCTCTGTGGGCTATACTCGGCCTTGTCTCAGGATTGTAAGTTGGTGGTTGGGGATATCCCTCTAGTGGTGCGGGGGCTGTGCTTTGGCGGAGTGGGTGGGGTTATATCCTTCCTGTTTGGCCCTGTCCGGGGGTTTCTTCGGATGGGGCCACAGTGTCTCCGGACCGCTCCTGTCTCAGCCTCCAGTATTTATGCTGCAGTAGTTTATGTGTCGGGGGGCTGGGGTTAGTTGGTTATACCTGGAGTACTTCTCCTGTCTTATCCAGTGTCCTGTGTGAATTTAAGTATGCTCTCTCTAATTCTCTCGTTCTCTCTTTCTCTCCGAGAACCTGAGCCCTAGGACCATACGTCAGGACTACCGGGCATGATGACACCTTGCTGTCCCCAGTCCGCCTGGCCTTGCTGCTATTCCAGTTTCAACTGTTCTGCCTGCGGCTACGAAACCCCTACCTGTCCCAGACCTGCTGTTTTCAACTCTTAATGATCGGCTATGAAAAGCCAACTGAGAGACCTGAGCCCTAGGACCATACGTCGGGACTACCGGCCGTGGTGACTCCTTGCTGTCCCCAGTCCGCCTGGCCTTGCTGCTATTCCAGTTTAAACTGTTCTGCCTGCGGTTATGGAACCCCTACCTGTCCCAGACCTGCTGTTTTCAAACTCTTAATGATCGGCTATGAAAAGCCAACTGAGATTTATTCCTGATTATTATTTGACCATGCTTGTCACTTATGAACATTTTTGAACATCTTGGCATGGTTCTGTTATAATCTCCACCCGGCACAGCCAGAAGAGGACTGGCCACCCCTCATAGCCTGGTTCCTCTCTAGGTTTCTTCCTAGGTTTTCGCCTTTCTAGGGAGTTTTTCCTAGCCACCGTGCTTCTACACCTGCATTACTAGCTGTTTGGGGTTTTAGGCTGGGTTTCTGTACAGCACTTCGAGATATTAGCTGATGTAAGAAGGGCTATATAAAATAAAATTGATTGATTGATTGACCATTCGCCCACCTGGGACATCGCCAACTTCTCCTGTTTGGCACGCTGCTTGGTCCTCTGGTGGTGGGATCTTCTGTCACGATCGTTGACGGAAGCGGACCAAGGCGCAGCGTGATAGGCGTACATACTTTATTTAGTACACACACGAACCAAAACAATAAACCAAACGATACGTGAAGTCCTAGGTCATAACACAAACCAAACGGAACAAGATCCCACAAAATAACAGTGCCAAACAGGCTGCCTAAGTATTGTCCCCAATCAGAGACAACAAGCTACAGCTGCCTCTGATTGGGAACCACCCTGGCCAACATAGATCTAAACGATCTAGAACACAAACATAGAAAACTAAACAATGAAACCTACACACCCTGGCTCAACATGAAAGAGTCCCCAGAGCCAGGGCGTGACAGTACCCCCCCCCCAAAGGCGCGGACTGCGACCGCGCCAACCAAACACAAGAGGGTAGGGGCCGGCTCCGGGCGTGACCACCACTCTCTCTCCACCCCCCCCCGTAGCGCCCCTGATCTGGTCTGGCCCCGCTGGCCGGAGCTGGACTGGACACCGGTGGAACAGGCACGGGCCGTGCCGGACTGACGACGCGCACCACTGGCTTGGTGCGGGGAGCAGGAACGGGCCGTGCCGGACTGACGAAGCGCACCACTGGCTTGGTGCGGGGAGCAGGAACAGGCCGGACTGGGCTGGCGACGCGCACCACAGGCTTGGTGAGAGGGACAGGAACAGGCCGGACCGGGCTGGCGACGCGCACCACTGGCTTGGTGCGGGGAGCAGGAACAGGCCGGACCGGGCTGGCGACGCGCACCACTGGCTTGGTGATCATAGGCACTGCATCGCAGTGGTAGAGGTGTCACTACAGACCCGGGTTCGATCCCAGGCTATATCACAACCGGCCGGGATTGGGAGTCCCATAGAGCGGCGCACAATTGGCCCAGCATCGTCCGGGTTAGGGGAGGGTTTGGCCTGGGTAGGCCATCATTGTAAATAAGAATTTGTTCTTAACTGACTTGCCTTGTTAAATAAAGGTTTATTAAAGGTTCAACAGAGCAAGGGGAAGGGGGGTAGCTAGAGGTCTGTTACCCAAGTCAACTGAGTCAAGCTCAACAAGCCTGATGCTATATGTCAGGAAGAGAGAGAGAGAGAGAGTGAGGAGGGGAGGGTAGTGGAGAGAGAGAAGAGGGGACAGAGGACGGGAGGGGAGATAGAGAGGGAGATGTCAAAGGGCTGCGAGAGATGAGCAGAGAGAGATGGGGTTGGAGGAGAGAGGATGGGTGGGGGGCGGAGGAGAGCGTAGTGGAGAGAGAGGAGAGGGGAGTGGACAGAGGAGGGGAGGGGAGGGGAGGGGAGGGGAGGGGAGGGGAGGGGAGGGGAGGGGAGATAGAGACCCCATTTAGCCATACACTAGGTTTAGTTGTGTTTCTACACACCCCATTTAGCCATACCCTAGGTTTAGCTGTATTTCTACACCCCTAAACTACTTCCTGCGGCTATTGGACAGAGGAGGAGGGGAGGGGAGATGGATAGTGAGAGAGAAGAGGAGGAGAGAGAGGGAGATGTCAAAAGAGATAGGGCTGACAGACTAACACGCAGTCAACTGAATATCTTTTCATTACTGACTTCTCACCAGTTATGTCATCACAACCAGTAACCTTTTCCACTCTTCCACTCTGGTACGGCTCAGCTTGACCTCTGACCTATGAAATGAATGATTTCAAAAACAGACAAAAGCAAAGGTATTAAATTATATATAAACTAATCTGCAAAAATGAGGTTCACCTTTCCATGGAAGGGGAATGTGTGTACACATGGGTGTTGTTGCATCATACCAACGATAAGCCAATCTACCCCATCACATCACGTGTGTTGTTGCACCATAACCAACGATAAGCCTATCTTCTCCATCACATCATGAAAGGTCACGTTGATGTTCATTTCTCCTCTCTTTTGCCCCTCCCCCTCTCTCTCTCTCTCACTCTTTCTCTCAGTTCAATTCAAAGGGGTTTCATTGACATGGGAAACATATGTTAACGTTGACAAAGCAAGTGAAATAAACAATCACAAACAGTACATTTTAAACACACAAAAGTTTCAAAAGAGAAAGACATTTGAAATGTTAATAATTTAACTATATAAAAATAAAAGTAAAAAACGAGTGTATCAGTCCTGACCTGTATAGGCCGTCGGTCAATACACTGTAAATGAAATATAAACTAGCTGGCTCCACTAGGCCCTCTCAGCCAGCTGGCTCCACTAGGCCCTCTCAGCCAGGTGGCTCCACTAGGGTCCTCTCAGCCAGGTGGCTCCACTAGGATCCTCTCAGCAAGCCGGCTCCACTAGGGCCCTCTCAGCCAGCTGGTGTGTGTAGGAGAGTGTGAGCTGTCTGTGCAAAAAGTAGAAGTACAAATGGCAAAGGAAATGAAATAAACTGATAAATCTAGGCCTAGGTTTTATTTACTGTGGTGTTTGTTCTCCACTGGTTACCCTATTCTTATCACAACAGGTCACACATTTTGCTGCCATGATTGCACACTGCAGTATTTCACCTAACAGATATGGGAGCTTATCAATATTATATTTGTTTTCAAAGTATTTGGGGGTCCTTGTAATCTGAGGGAAATATGTCTCTCTCATATCATCGTTTATTTGGCAGGAGGTTAGGAGGGGCAGCTCAGTTTCCACCTCATTTTGTGGGCAGTGTGGCACATACTCTGTCTTCTCTCTACCTATGGTGATTTTCGGGATGCGGAAGGCAGACATACAGGCGGATGAAGTAGATTGAGATGCAGCCCATGCAAAAAAACAAATCTCTATCTTAAACAGATGGATTTTGATGGGGATTTATTGTATTATTTTAATTAGTGCATCAATCGACTCTTAAGGACATCAATGGACATGTACTTACTGTTATCTGAAATGAAATAAACATCATTTTTGTTAAATGACAATTCAATTGCAGATTCTGTAAAACAAAACAATATATTTTTCCCTTAAATAATGTGCAGCTTTTTTCCAAAGTAAGTACTAAAAAGCCGATTTACCATAATTTGATTGTAGTATCATTTATTTTTAAGTAAATACAAAAGGTGTCATATTTAGGTGGTAAAAATGACTGCCATTTAAAGGAGCGGTACACCAACATTGGAAATCTATTTAATTTTATTTACAAAAATATATTCATACATTGATCCTGAGAAACAATGACCAAAAATATGGCTGGAGCTTCACTAGGGCCCTCTCAGCTATGTGGCTCCACTAGGGCCCTCTCAGCCAGCTGGCTCCACTAGCGCCCTCTCAGCCAACTGGCTCCACTAGGGCCCTCTCAGCCAGCTGGCCCCACTAGGGCCCTCTCAGCCAACTGGCTCCACTAGGGCCCTCTCAGCCAGCTGACCCCTCTAGGGCACTCTCAGCCAACTGGCTCCACTAGGGCCCTCTCAGCCAACTGGCCCCACTAGTGCCCTCTCAGCCAACTGGCTCCACTAGGGCCCTTTCAGCCAGCTGTTACCACTAGGGGTGGCAGGTAGCTTAGTGGTTAAGAGCGTTGTGCCAGTAACCGAAAGGTCGCTGGTTCTAATCCCCAAGCCGACTAGGTGAAAAATCTGTCGATGTGCCCTTGAGCAAGGCACTTAACCCTAATTGCTCCTGTAAGTCGCTCTGGATAAGAGCGTCTACTAAATGACCTATTTACTAGGGCCCTCTCAGCCAGGTGGCTCCACTAGGGCCCTCTCAGCCAGCCGTCTCCACTAGGGCCCTTTCAGCCAACTGGCTCCACTAGGGCCCTTTCAGCCAACTGGCTCCACTAGGGCCCTCTCAGCCAGCCGTCTCCACTAGGGCCCGCTCAGCCAGCCGGCTCCACTAGGGCCCTGTCAGCCAGCTGGCTCCACTAGGGTCCTCTCAGCAAGCCGGCTCCACTAGGGCCCTCTCAGCCAGCTGGTGTGTGTAGGAGAGTGTGAGCTGTCTGTGCAAAAAGTAGAAGTACAAATGGCAAAGGAAATGAAATAAACTGATAAATCTAGGCCTAGGTTTTATTTACTGTGGTGTTTGTTCTCCACTGGTTACCCTATTCTTATCACAACAGGTCACACATTTTTTTGCCATGATTGCACGCTGCTGTATTTCACCTAACAGATACGGGAGCTTATCAATATTATATTTGTTTTCAAAGTATTTGGGGGTCCTTGTAATCTGAGGGAAATATGTCTCTCTCATATCATCGTTTATTTGGCAGGAGGTTAGGAAGTGCAGCTCAGTTTCCACCTCATTTTGTGGGCAGTGTGGCACATAGCCTGTCTTCTCTCTACCTATGGTGATTTTTGGGATGTGGAAGGCAGACATAGAGGCGGATGAAGTAGATTGAGATGCAGCCCACGCAAAAAAACTAATCTCTATCTTAAACAGATGGATTTTGATGGGGATTTATTGTATTATTTTAATTAGTGCATCAATCGACTCTTAAGGACATCAATGGACATGTACTTACTGTTATCTGAAATGAAATAAACATCATTTTTGTTAAATGACAATTCATTTGCAGATTCTGTAAAACAAAACAATATATTTTTCCCTTAAATAATGTGCAGCTTTTTTCCAAAGTAAGTACTAAAAAGCCGATTTACCATAATTTGATTGTAGTATCATTTATTTTTAAGTAAATACAAAAGGTGTCATATTTAGGTGGTAAAAATGACTGCCATTTAAAGGAGCGGTACACCAACATTGGAAATCTATTTAATTTTATTGACAAAAATATATTCATACATTGATCCTGAGAAACAATGACCAAAAATATGTCTGGAGCTTCACTAGGGCCCTCTCAGCATGCCGGCTCCACTAGGGCCCTCAGCCAACTGGCTCCACTAAGCCCTCTCAGCCAGCCGGCTCCACTAGGGCCCTCTCAGCCAACTGGCTCCACTAGGGCCCTCTCAGCCAGCTGTCTCCACTAGGGCCCTCTCAGCTATGTGGCTCCACTAGGGCCCTCTCAGCCAGGTGGCTCCACTAGGGTCCACTCAGCCAGCTGGCTCCACTAGCGCCCTCTCAGCCAACTGGCTCCACTAGGGCCCTCTCAGCCAGCTGGCCCCACTAGGGCCCTCTCAGCCAACTGGCTCCACTAGGGCCCTCTCAGCCAGCTGACCCCACTAGGGCACTCTCAGGCAACTGGCTCCACTAGGGCCCTCTCAGCCAACTGGCCCCACTAGTGCCCTCTCAGCCAACTGGCTCCACTAGGGCCCTTTCAGCCAGCTGTTACCACTAGGGGTGGCAGGTAGCTTAGTGGTTAAGAGCGTTGTGCCAGTAACCGAAAGGTCGCTGGTTCTAATCCCCAAGCCGACTAGGTGAAAAATCTGTCGATGTGCCCTTGAGCAAGGCACTTAACCCTAATTGCTCCTGTAAGTCGCTCTGGATAAGAGCGTCTACTAAATGACCTATTTACTAGGGCCCTCTCAGCCAGGTGGCTCCACTAGGGCCCTCTCAGCCAGCCGTCTCCACTAGGGCCCTTTCAGCCAACTGGCTCCACTAGGGCCTGCTCAGCCAGCCGGCTCCGTTAGGGCCCTCTCAGCCAGCCGTCTCCACTAGGGCCAACTGGCTCCACTAGGGCCCTCTCAGCCAGCCGGCTCCACTAGGGCCCTGTCAGCCAGCTGGCTCCACTAGGGTCCTCTCAGAAAGCCGGCTCCACTAGGGCCCTCTCAGCCAGCTGGTGTTTGTAGGAGAGTGTGAGCTTGTGTGTAAAAAGTAGAAGTACAAATGGCAAAGGAAATGAAATAAACTGATAAATCTAGGCCTAGGTTTTATTTACTGTGGTGTTTGTTCTCCACTGGTTACCCTATTCTTATCACAGGTCACACATTTTGCTGCCATGATTGCACACTGCAGTATTTCACCTAACAGATATGGGCGCTTATCAATATTATATTTGTTTTCAAAGTATTTGGGGGTCCTTGTAATCTGAGGGAAATATGTCTCTCTCATATCATCGTTTATTTGGCAGGAGGTTAGGAAGTGCAGCTCAGTTTCCACCTCATTTTGTGGGCAGTGTGGCACATAGCCTGTCTTCTCTCTACCTATGGTGATTTTTGGGATGTGGAAGGCAGACATACAGGCGGATGAAGTAGATTGAGATGCAGCCCATGCAAAAAAACTAATCTCTATCTTAAACAGATGGATTTTGATGGGGATTTATTGTATTATTTTAATTAGTGCATCAATCGACTCTTAAGGACATCAATGGACATGTACTTACTGTTATCTGAAATGAAATAAACATCATTTTTGTTAAATGACAATTCAATTGCAGATTCTGTAAAACAAAACAATATATTTTTCCCTTAAATAATGTGCAGCTTTTTTCCAAAGTAAGTACTAAAAAGCCGATTTACCATAATTTGATTGTAGTATCATTTATTTTTAAGTAAATACAAAAGGTGTCATATTTAGGTGGTAAAAATGACTGCCATTTAAAGGAGCGGTACACCAACATTGGAAATCTATTTAATTTTATTGACAAAAATACATTCATACATTGATCCTGAGAAACAATGACCAAAAATATGGCTGGAGCTTCACTAGGGCCCTCTCAGCAAGCCGGCTACACTAGGGCCCTCTCAGCCAGCCGTCTCCACTAGGGCCCTTTCAGCCAACTGGCTCCACTAGGGCCTGCTCAGCCAGCCGTCTCCACTAGGGCCAGCCGGCTCCACTAGGGCCCTCTCAGCCAGCCGTCTCCACTAGGGCCCTCTCAGCCAACTGGCTCCACTAGGGCCCGCTCAGCCAGCCGGCTCCACTAGGGCCCTGTCAGCCAGCTGGCTCCACTAGGGTCCTCTCAGCAAGCCGGCTCCACTAGGGCCCTCTCAGCCAGGTGGCTCCACTAGGGCCCTCTCAGCCAGGTGGCTCCACTAGGGCCCTCTCAGCCAGGTGGCTCCACTAGGCCCTCTCAGCCAGGTGGCTCCACTAGGGTCCTCTCAGCCAGGTGGTGTGTGTAGGAGAGTGTGAGCTGTCTGTGCAAAAAGTAGAAGTACAAATGGCAAAAAGTAATTCATACATTGATCCTGAGATACAATGACCAAAAATATGTCTTATCTGTCTTTATTTACTTACCCCACAGCCAGCATTAGCATCGCTTCAAAAATCATGCCCAAATCCTCAAAGTCACTTCAAACCAAATGTTATAGCAACCCACATACCACAACAAGTTGCACATATAGAATATTGGAGGATATTATAGGAATGATGGTATTTATATAACATTTCCCGTGGAATAACCAACTATTCTTCAAAGAATACCCACCAATACAGCGCTATGTGTACGTTTAGAGTGTAGCTGGTTTCTGCATTACAGTTTCAACAAGTATTCATCCCACTGACAGACGTATGAGCTGTTGTGACTGCAACTAAGCATATATGCTAGGTCATTTTGATTGTGTACACGGTCATACCTAGTTATAACCAGTTATAACCAGGCGAGAACGTAAGGTTCTTCATTTCTGCAGGTGATCTGTTTATCTGGTCTAAATCACTGATACAGGTCCCCCTGGATTCAAATAAATACTTTTTTAGATTTGCCTTAGAATAACTACCTTTCGGAGAATACCCACCAATACAGCTGTCTGTATCTGAGTTCTATATTGCAGTTCAATCAACTATTTATACCGTTGGCAGACTTTTTAATGAAGGTCCTATCAAATTACTATAGGAGGAATCAGATACTTTTCGTTGGGGTCAGAATGATCCCAAAGGACTTGATTTTGTAAAAAAAAATTATGATGATATCAGTTGACTGACAAATTCATGAAAAATTGGAAGAATTTAATAAACCACCTTTGGGCTATGATTTATAAAAAATATGGCTCTAGATGCAATTTGTTAACTTCAGTAGTGGTGTGTGGGTAAATTTACTGTGGGGGAAAGCCATAATACAACCAGATCAGTTGTGATCATTTAATTGTCTGGTCTATAAACCTAATGAATGATCCTCTGTGCCCAAATCATGCTTTAGAAGCCTATTTTGAATGCTTTTATTTATTTCTGTATAGACAGGAGTATGCTAATTTGTATTTTATATCTTTCTGGGTAAGTGCCAGGACCATTCACAGTTTAGCTCATTTGGCCTCCCTTTTTATTATCAAGGGAGGCCAAATGTTCGCTGGCTTCCCTTGCATTCAATGCTACAGGGCGGCAGCAGTGTCATATTATTTTGAACTAGACAGCATCAGATAGATCAGTAGTTCCCAAACTCTGGGGCGGCCTCCTAGGGGTGGTGCGAGGGGTCGGGTGGGCGCAGGGGTCATTATGCAATTTGTAATTTTATTTGATTTATTTCAGGACCATTCACAGTTTAGCTCAACGCTATTTGGTATTTTAATTACTTTTTTTATGATCAAGGGAGGCCAAATGTTAGCATTCAATGCTACAGGGCGGCAGCAAAGTCATACTCTTTTTAACCAGACAGCATCAGATAGAATGGCCTACACATACAGAGACAGAGGGGCACCGTTTCACTCGCTCAGATGCTTTCTCCGGTGAGGTACATTCAGCCTCTTGCTAATTGAAGGAAAATTATAAAACACAGAGAGATGAAAGATACATTATTTTATATGTTTTTTTCTTGGTCATTTTTTTGGGGAAGCCTGGCCTCCTTTGGCATCCATGAATACACGCCACTGCGGAGGTTAGGAGAACTAACCGAGCAGGTTAGGATAATTAACGTGGGAGGTTAGGATAACTAATGTAGCAGGTTAGGATAACTAACGTGGGAGGTTAGGATAACTAATGTTGCAGGTTAGGATAACTAACGTGGGAGGTTAGGATAACTAATGTAGCAGGTTAGAATAACTAACGTGGGAGGTTAGGATAACTAATGTAGCAGGTTAGAATAATTTACGTGGGAGGTTAGGATAACTAATGTTGCAGGTTAGGAGAACTAACGGAGAAGGTTAAGAGAACTAACCTAGCAGGTTAGGAGAATTAGTTTAGCAGGTTAGGATAATTAACGTGGCAGGTTAGGATAATTAATGTAGCAGGTTAGGATAATTAACGTGGGAGGATAGGATAACTAATGTAGCAGGTTAGGATAATTAACGTGGCAGGTTAGTATAATGAACTTAGCAGGTTAGGAGAATTAACGTAAAGTGCGTGTGGTCAGTTTTTGCCGTATCAATCAGGAAAGAAATAGGAGTGCTGCTGATCTAACTGTAAGTGGCTCTGGATAAGAGCATCTGCTAAATGACTCAAATGGAAATGTAAAATCTAGGATCAGTTCCCCACTGTCCATGTAATGTTATTCATTATGATCTAAAAGGCAAAAGGGGTCTTAGATCAACACTCCTACTCTGAAACTCTTCATGAATACAGGCCTAGCTAGATATGAATGGAATCATAACCTTGATAAAGGATTGTTTTCCACCGTAGGCCTGGTTCAGCAGTGTTAGTTCTGTAGTGCAACCCTGGCCCAGACTGGGTAAACATCGCCATCTAGTGGCCATGTAACTGTATGACAGGAAGACAAAGGGACCCTATTCACTAGCAGTGTTTCCCAACCAGGGGTACTAGGACCCCTGCGGGTACTTGAACTATCCACAGGGGGTCCTTGAGAAGACTCATGAGACCAGAGGGTTACTGGTAAAATGCACATGAGAGGGTCCTCTGGGTAACTGAAAAAGGTTGGGAACCACTGCCCTATACAGAGCAATAGTAATGGAAACTTTTTGTAGGCACAAACTCCACCTCGGTTCATTGGACAAATCCTACCGGGAAATTAATGGAGTTTTTGTCGGGTTTTTGGATAAATTCCGACAATAAGGTCTGTGGTAAACACAGGCTTAGGAGATCTTATAGCCTACGTTTTATTATATGAGATAATCTTCATCAGCTAACGTCACTTTTTGTGAAATTTGAAGCATTTATGTAATCAGAAAAAGCCCATAAAGGCTTCATAATTCATAAAGGTCATGTTAACTGACTGATATTATCTCATAGAACAAAACGTATAAGATCTACTAAGACTGTGTTCACCTCAGACCTTATTTTCAGCGTTCATCCCAAAACCCTAGTCTTTCCCCATTCATTTAGGCTTCAAGCTGGCGAGCTCTATACAGTGCACACTGCTTTATGGCACCCTTTCACAGTCATGGGGAGAATCTCAATTGCACACTCCTCGCCTCCTTCTCAAAACCCATTGGATGAGAAAGCCAGAGGTCCCGCCCCTCTGACCTTTTCCTCCAATGGGTTTAGAGGTGAGGAGAGAGGGCACGAGGAGTATACAATTGAGATTCTCCCAGAGGGTAACTGCATACATGGAGTGTGTCTGAAAGTGGTTGTTGCTAAAGAAGTGGGAGGATCAACAGAAGAGGGTGTATGGAAACATAACAGCTAATTGGGCAGATTGGTTGCCACTCAAGACCATTTTGCATGGCTGCTTGCTGCTTCCTTGTAGCATTTTAGCTAAACCTAACCCTAACTCTTTTCTAATCTTAACCTCATTATCCTGATCTGCTAGGTTACTCCTACAACCTGCCACGTTAATTATCCTAACCTGCCACGTTAATTACCCTAACCTGCCACGTTAATTACCCTAACCAGCCACGTTAATTATCCTAACCTTCCACGTTAATTATCCTAACCGGCTAAGTTAATTCTCCTAACCTGCCACGTTAATTATCCTAACCATCTAAGTTAGTTCTCCTAACCTGACAATTATCCCAACCTGACACGTTACTTACATTTACATTTTAGTCATTTAGCAGACGCTCTTATCCAGAGCGACTTACGGTTAAGTGCCTTGCTCAAGGGCACATCGACAGATTTTTCACCTAGTCGGCTCGGGGATTAGAACCAGCGACCTTTCGGTTACTGGCACAACGCTCTTACCCACTAAGCTACCTAACCTGACATGTTAATTATCCTAACCTGCCACGTTAATTATCCTAACCAGCTAAGTTAGTTCTCCTAACCTGCCACGTTAATTATCCTAACCTGCCATGTTAATTATCCTAACCTGACACTTTAATTATCCTAACCTGCCACGTTAATTATCCTAACCTGCCACGTTAATTATCCTAACCTCCCACCTTAATTCTCCTAACCTGCCTAACCCGCTTAGCTAAAATGCAACAAGGAAGCAGCTAGCAGCCACGCAAAACAGTTTTGAGTGGCAACCAATCAGCCCAATTAGCTGTTATGTTTCCATACACCCACTTCTGTTGATCCTCCCACTTATTTAGTAACACCCACCTTCAGACACCCACACTTGTTTTTCCCTCTCCACTAATGAGGAGATTCTCAATTGCATAATCCTTGCGTCCTCACTCCTCTCTCCTCGACTCCTTCTCAAAACCCATTAGATGAGAAAGCCGGAGGGTTTCCCCTTTGACCTTCTCCAATGGGTTTTGAGAAGGAGGCGAGGAGAGAGGAGAGAGGACCCCAGGAGTCCCCACCTCATTTTCAAACGCTGTTGAAAACACTGACGCCAAACACGGAAAGAATGGATCCAACTTCCTCCGCGCTCACGCATTATTATAATTCATATGCATTAGCCTGTTTCTGTTAGATGATACATCATGACAAAATAGAGAATATTACTGTCCTGCTAATGTTCCTGGACCTTCTAGGTTAAACTGCCGAGTAAAAACCCATAACTGATCCAAATCAGACAGGCTAGATGCAGTTATTTTGAAATTAATATGTATTCAAAACGCCTGGTTTTTGAACGGTTATTAAAATGACCTGGGCTATTCACTGCAGTTTACAGCCTAGACTAGAGTTGTGTACTCACTTGAAAACAATAATAACATTCTTCATTACAGTGTGTTGATGTAGCTTAGGTAGAATACGTTTCTTGTCCCTAACCTTCTAGTCAATCTTTGTTTCATTTCAACAATTTACTATCTGTGATGTGCTAGATGTCTTGCTTAAGATTTATGTTTTTTAAAAATCCACTGTGGCTGATATGTTTGATCCATTTCTACTGCAGCTCTCTGCCCCCCTGATTGCTGAATCATCAACCCGTAACCTGACAGTTATATCTGGTACTATCTCCAAGGTTTGGAAGGCGGCCCATGTACTCCCCCTTCACAAAGGTGGTGACCCCTTGTGACCTAAATAATTATCGCTCTATTTCTAAACTTTTTGCCTAGCTAAAATATTAGAATCCTTAATTAATTCTCAGCTAAGATGTATTGTAAATGTACATCAGTGGGGTTTTAGACCAGGTCATAGCACTATCTCTGCTGCATCCCTAGTTATAAATGATGTGGTTCACTGTAAGGATAGAAGGCAACATTGTGCTGCCCTCTTCATTGACCTGTCAAAGGCTGTTGATCACTCACTGCTAATTCAGAGGCTTGGCTCAATTGGCCTAGACCAGGCTGCATGTAACTGGTAAAAAAATGAATTGACAGATAGAACTCAATGTGTATCTACTGATGGTGTTAAATCAGGCGACAGTGTGCTTTAGGACCATGCGGAGGGTTCTGAGCAGTCGGGTAGGCTGTTTGGAGTGTTTATCCAACTGGATAAAAACAAAAATGAATATAAATAAAGTTATGTATCCCCCACTTCTAAAACTAAAGTTGCACCTATGCTGTTTACATTAACAATATTGACTTGTCTATAAAAAACTGTAACCTCCACTTGTATACAGTTGATAGTTGGTGTGTATGCTATTTCCCCCACGGTTGACCAGGCTCTATCTGAACTACAGCCTGCCTTCATGGAATTACAGAAAAACTTTATTGACCTGAAATGAGCATTGAATGCAGGGAAAACTCACTATATGTTGTTCTCTAGTGCACATCAAAATAACTGATTTAATGTACTTTGAATGGTGTCCATATTGATTGTGTCCCTGCTTATAAATATCTGGGAATCTGGATAGATGAAAAGCTGTCTTTTAAAAAGCATATTGATGAGTTAGTTAAGAAGCTGAGAATAGAAATGGGCTTCTTCTATAGAAACAGGTCCTGCCTCTCGCTAAACAGTAGAAAGCAGATTATTCAGTCAACGTTCCTATCGGTCCTAGACTATGGTGACATCATTTACATTTACGTCATTTAGCAGACGCTCTTATCGATTTACAAATTGGTGCATTCACCTTATAGCCAGGAGGGAGGGAGGGAGGAGAGAGAGAGAGAGAGAGAGAGAGAGAGAGAGAGAGAGAGAGAGAGAGAGAGAGAGAGAGAGAGAGAGAGAGAGAGAGAGAGAGAGAGAGAGAGAGAGAGAGAGAGAGAGAGAGAGAGAGAGAGATGTCAAAAGAGATATGGCTGACAGACTAACACGCAGTCAACTGAATATCTTTCCATCACTGACTTCTAACCAGTGATGTCATCACAACCAGTAACCTTTTCCACTCTTCCACTTTTGGTCCGGCTCAGCTTGACCTCTGACATGAATGATTTCAAAAACAGACAAAGCAAAGGTATTAAATTAGATATAAACTCATCTGCAAAGAGAGTTACACATTTCCATGGAAAGGGAATGTACACTAAATTACGGAAGTATGTGGACACCTGCTTGTCAAACATCTCATTCCAAAGTCATGACCATTAGTATGAAGTTGGTCCCCCTTTGCTGCTATGACAGCCTCCACTCTTATGGGAAGGCTTTCCACTAGATGTTGGAACATTGCTGCGGGGACCTGCTTCCATTCAGCCACAAGAGCATTAGTGAGGTAATGTTAAATATACATTGCTGCGTGGATTTTTTCCTTTGGACTGCCAGATGGTGAAGTGTGATTCATCACTCCAGAGAACGCGTTTTCAATGCTCCAGAGTCCAATGGCGGTGGGCTTTATACCACTCCAGCCGATGCTTGGCATTGCTCATGGTGATCTTAGGCTTTTGTTCGGTTGCTCAACCATGGAAACCCATTTCATGAAGCTCCCAACTAACAGTTATTGTGCTGACGTTGCTTCCAGAGGCAGTTTGGAACTCGTAGTGAGTGTTGCAACCGAGGACAGACGGTTTTTACACGCTAGCCTCTTCAGCACTCGGCGGTCCCGTTCTGTGAGCTTGTGTGGCCTACCACTTCACGCTGAGCCGTTGTTGCTCCTAGACGTTTCCCTTCACAATAACAGAACTTACAGTTGACCGAGGCAGCTCCAGCAGGGCAGACATTTTACTAAATTACTTGTTGGAAAGGTGGCATCCTGTGACGGTGCCACGTTGAAAGTCAATGAGGTCTTCAGTATGGGCCATTCTACTGCCAATGTTTGTCTATGGAGATTGCATGGCTGTGTGCTCGATTTTATACACCTGTCAGGAAGGGGTGTGGCTGAAATAGAATCCACTAATTTGAAGGGGTGTCCACATGCTTTTGTATCTATAGTGTATGTACACAACGTGTGTTGTTGCATCTTACCAACGATAAGCCTATCTTCCCCATCACATCATGAAAGGTCATGTTGTTCATTTAACCTCAGCCTCTCTCTCTCATCTCTCTCTCTCTCTCTCTCTCTCTCTCTCTCTCTCTCTCATCTCTCTCTCTCTCCTCTGTCTCTCTCTCTCTCTCCTCTGTCTCTCTCTCTCTCTCCTCTGTCTCTCTCTCTCTCTCCTCTCTCTCTCTCTCTCTCTCTCTCTCTGTCTCTCTCTCTCCTCTGTCTCTCTCTCTCTCTCTCTGTCTCTCTCTCTCTCTCTCTCTCTCTCTCTCTCTCTCTCTCTCTCTCTCCTCTGTCTCTCCTCTCTCTCTCCTCTCTCTCTCTCTCTCTCTCTCTCTCTCTCTCTCTCTCTCTCTCTCTCTCTCTCTCTCTCTCTCTCTCCTCTGTCCTCTCTCTCTCTCTCTCTCTCTCTCTCTCTCTCTCTCTCTCTCTCTCCTCTGTCTCTCTCTCTCTCTCCTCAGATATCCAGGCTCAAAGCATCAGTCCACCAGGTAGGTAGAGTATAAATCTACAGTGATTATAGCAGTTCAATATTAGTCAACTTTAGTATCCCACATGGAGAAATTCATGTGTCCGTACACACCATTCTAAAACCCAATAACAAGTACTGTTTTATGGAACTACTAATACTTGTCAACCACAAAGCATTACTGCTGTTAGAATAACAGAAGCCCTGTCATAATCTGTCCTCACCACTGTGTTTTCCTCTCTGCTGTTTACAGCTGAATACTCAGTCAGACTGGTGAATGGGCCCACTTCCTGTTCTGGGACAGTGGAAATCTTCTACAGAGGAGAGTGGTTAGGTCTATGTTCTCTATGGTGGAGAATGAGAGAGACTAAGGTTGTGTGTAGAGAGCTGGGCTGTGGGAATGCTGTAGCTGAATCTAGAGGACCTCTGGTTATAGAGGGAAGAGGAGGAGTCGCACTATGGAGGAGATGCAGTGGAGATGAGTCTACTATTAGAGAGTGTGACATAGGAGGAGGACCTGGTGTTTGTAATGGTGGATATTATCATCATGTGATCTGTTCAGGTAAGACACTGGTAATATTGAGATATTTATTTTGTACATTATACAATATTTGCATATCATGTGTTATGTGTTTTTCATTTCATTTAAAGACAGGGAGAGATGTTAGATGTATTTAAACATTATATTTGTGTTTGTCATATTGGTTTATGGGAGATGTGCATGGGCAGATCATTGTAGTTCAGATGTTACTGAAGTGAAGCTGCCTGATGGATGTCCAGCTGTTTATTTTCTATAAAGTGAAGTGAACTTATTCCTGTCTCCTGCCTGCATTATTCCCAGCCCTGTCCTGAGTGACTAAGAACCCATTTCTACCTCTTACAGTATCAAACATAGCAAACTACAATCTTTTATCCAACATATTTGTGTTTAGGCCTTGACAATGTCTTCAACAAAACTGATTGAATGTTCAACCAACTCTTTTTCTCCAGAGTCTGTGCAGCTTGTGGATGGAGCTGGTCTCTGCTCTGGGAGACTGGAGGTGAAGTCCAATCAGTCCTGGGCCTCAGTGTGTGAAGCTGACTTTGACCAGCAGGATGCAGAGGTAGTCTGTGGGGAGCTTGGCTGTGGGGCTCCTGCAGCTCTACAGGGGGGGCTCTATGGAGAAGGTGAGGGTCAGACCTGGGATAAAGAGTTCCAGTGTAAAGGCAATGAGTCCCTTCTCCTGGACTGTGACACCTCAGACAGAAAAAACAACACCTGCCTACCTGGTAATGCTGTTGGACTCACCTGCTCAGGTAAGAAACAGTTTGTCACTCAATCAACATTGTTTCTCACCTGGAGTGAAGAATATGAGAGGCAATATACAGTGGGCTCCATACAGAGGGAGAGAGAAGGGAGGGGAGAGAGAGGGAGATGTCAAAAGAGATAGGGATGACAGACTAACATGCGGTCAACTGAATATCTTTTCACATGTCATCATAACCAGTAACCTTTTCCACTCTTCCACTTAGCTTGTCCCTGACCTCTGAAAAAACAAACAGAAGCAAATGTAAATTATATATAAACTAATCTGCAAAGAGAGGTTCACATTTCCATAGAAGGGGAATGTGTGTACACGATGGTGACAAGCCTATCTTCCCCATCACATCATGAAAGGTCATGTTGATATTCATTTAACATCCCTCTCTCTCTCTGTCTCTCTCTCTCTCTCTCTCTCTCTCTTCCTCTCTCTCTCTCTCTCTCTCTCTCCTCAGATCTCCAGGCTCAAAGCATCAGTCCACCAGGTAAGTAGAGTATAAATCTACAGTGATTATAGCAGTTCAATATTAGTCAACTTTATTATCCCACATGGAGAAATTCATGTGTCCATACACACCATTCTAAAACCCAATAACGAGTACTGTTTTATGGAACTACTAATACTTGTCAACTACAAAGCATTACTGCTGTTAGAATAACAGAAGCCCTGTCATAATCTGTCCTCACCACTGTGTTTTCCTCTCTGCTGTTTACAGCTGAATACTCAGTCAGACTGGTGAATGGGACCACTTCCTGTTCTGGGAATGTGGAAGTCTTCTACAGAGGAGAGTGGTCAGGTCTATGTCCTATAGGGTGGAGCATGAGAGAGACTAAGATTTTGTGTAGAGAGCTGGGCTGTGGGAATGCTGTAGCTGAATCTAGAGGACCTTTGGTTGAAGAGGGAAGAGGAGGAATCATACTATTGAGTATGTGCAGTGGAAATGAGTCTACTTTTAGAGAGTGTGACATCACAGGAAGTCTACCTGGTGTCTCTGATTGTGAATATTATCATCATGTTATCTGTTCAGGTAAGACACTGGTAATATTGAGAGATTTGATTTTTACATTATACAAGATTAGCATATATCATGTTTTATGTGTTTTTTCATTTAAAGAGGGAGAGATGTTAGATGTATTTAAACATTATATTTGTGTTTGTCATATTGGTTTATGGGAGATGTGCATGGGCAGATCATTGTAGTTCAGATGTTACTGAAGTGAAGCTGCCTGATGGATGTCCAGCTGTTTATTTTCTATAAAGTGAAGTGAACTTATTCCTGTCTCCTGCCTGCATTATTCCCAACCCTGTCCTGAGTGACTAAGAACCCATTTCTACCTCTTACAGTATCAAACATAGCAACCTACAATCTTTTATCCAACATATTTGTGTTTAGTCCTTGACAGTGTCATCAACAAAACTGATTGAATGTTCAACCAACTCTTTTTCTCCAGAGTCTGTGCAGCTTGTGGATGGAGCTGGTCTCTGCTCTGGGAGACTGGAGGTGAAGTCCAATCAGTCCTGGGCCTCAGTGTGTGAAGCTGACTTTGACCAGCAGGATGCAGAGGTAGTCTGTGGGGAGCTTGGCTGTGGGGCTCCTGCAGCTCTACAGGGGGGGCTCTATGGAGAAGGTGAGGGTCAGACCTGGGATAAAGAGTTCCAGTGTAAAGGCAATGAGTCCCTTCTCCTGGACTGTGACACCTCAGACAGAAAAAACAACACCTGCCTACCTGGTAATGCTGTTGGACTCACCTGCTCAGGTAAGAAACAGTTTGTCACTCAATCAACATTGTTTCTCACCTGGAGTGAAGAATATGAGAGGCAATATAGGTGTGTTTTAGTGAGAAAATAGTAAGATTACTGTCTTTCTCTTTTCTTTTCTCAGAGCCTGATGATGTGAGGCTGGTGGGAGGAGGCAGTCGCTGTGCTGGTGGACTGGAGTGGTACGACCAGGGAAAGTGGAGGACTGTGGGAGATGTAGGCTGGAACAAGAAGGCTTTAGCTGCAGACGTGTGTAGACAGCTGGGTTGTGGCTCCACTGTTTCAGTACTACCTGGAAACACCACTAGAGGGTTTGGAGTTTACTGTTCTGGGTCTGAGCCTTCACTGAGGGAGTGTGCGAGAATATATAATCTCCTTCCTGGACTCACAGTGATCTGCTCAGGTAATAACAAGATACACTATATGGCCAAATGTATGTGGACATTAGTGGATTCAGCTATTTCAGCCATACATGTTGTGTATAGAATTGAGCACACAGCCATACAATCCATAGACCACCATTGGTAGTAGAATGGCCGAAGAGCCCACTACTCATGTTGCCCTGTGAGGGAGGGTGGCTAGCACTGTTACATGCTGATGTTATTGTCATATCTATAGGAAACTAGTTGAAGAGGTTTTTCTTGTTCTCTTTTATTGTTACAGATCTCCTGGTCCAGCCTGATATCTCCCTGACTGACTCAATGGGAGGGATCTCCAGGGGCCACCAGGGGCCTGAAGTTTTTAGGGGCTACAACTTCACCATCACCTGCTCCACTCAGCCACAGCACCCAAGAGGGTACTTCCTCCTCACGTTCACCGGCTCCAACAGAACCCAGACCCAGCCAGCTGTCAATCACTCTGCTGCCTTCCTCTTCCCTGCTGCAGATGACTCCCACCAAGGGAACTACAGCTGTGTTTATGACAATTATGTTTTCTCTCATAACTTCTCCTCTGAGAGTGAGCTCCTCTCCCTCACCGTCACAGGTAACTGAACATGAACCAGACTTATAACTTTGTCGTTGACAGATTTCCCACAGATCTATGTGATGATGATCAGTCCCCTCATCAAAGGTGTTTCTGTTTTCAGCCTCTCCTCTACCAGCCTTCATCATCAGACACGTTGTAGTGCTGCTGATCCTACTGACAGCCAACACCACCTTCTACCTGTACTACAAGGTAAATACATTTACTCAGACGTAGGGTTGCACAATTCCGATTGGAGGATCAACAGGAATTCAAATTTACAATTACAACCAACAATTTTGGAAAAGCATTGAATTTATTGAAAGTTCCTGGGATTTTGCATCCCTACTCCGACGTGCCTAAAATCTGACTGTATTAATTAGTAGTCCGGTAGAGAGTTGGTCTGTGTCATGTGTTTATATGGTCAACCAGGAGTGGATATTTATTCAACTGTTGTACTATGCTTGTGTGTGAGTGAGTGAGTGAGTGAGTGAGTGAGTGAGTGAGTGAGTGAGTGAGTGAGTGAGTGAGTGAGTGAGTGAGTGAGTGAGTGAGTGAGTGAGTGAGTGAGTGAGTGAGTGAGTGAGTGAGTGAGTGAGTGAGAGAGAGAGAGACTTTCTTTAATGGTTCATCCTCATTTCATTAAAACCTCACCCCACCCCCTAAAATAAACAAATTACCAATATCCCCTGTACTGCATACTCACCTTTTCCTCTACCCCACGATACAAAAACAACACCACACATCACAATAACCCAAACCTCACCAACTCTACAACCGTATATCCAGACCATCTTCCTCAGCTATACAGACAGCCCCCCTCCCAACACACCATATTTCTTGAAACATCTCCACACTTTTTATCATTTCATAGAACTCAAATTCCACCCTAAGGCGTGCAGAGACCATCCCATTAAATAACAGTAAAGGGTCTGTTATCCCCCCACCTTTAACCCTGTTCCTCCTTGTTATCCAAATAGCTAACTTTGCCTGAGCAAACAGAAAATTCAACAACACACATTTTTCCTTTTCCTTATTTGAATACCTGTACCCCATTATAAACATCCCGACAGTAAAAACCCACCCCCAACCTCTCACACAGACATTCCAACTGAGACATTAAAGGCATTAACCTGGCGCACATAGAAAACACATGAATCACAGTTTCACTCATGACACAGAAAGGACACCCCTGTCTGACTCCCGGTTCAACCCGTGCTAACCAGCTGTTAGTGGCCAGGGCTCCATGTAAAACCCTCCACTGGAGGTCCCCTGACCTCTTTGGTACTGGGAGTTTGTAGAGCCCCCTCCATCTAAAACCCACCATACTCTCCGCCCCACATACCCCCTGCCACTGATGTGCCTTCACTCCTGTTAGGCTCCTAATGTTCCTTACCTTAATGCAGAGGTTGTAGAGGGCTTTACCTCCCACCCCCTCAAACTCCCCCAGGCTCGGAGTGTTAAAATCTAACAAGTCCTCCAGACCCCCTTGCCAGTCCCCAGTCTCTGCAGTCACGTGCAGTGGCGGAAACATTGGTGGCCCCTCCCCCTTTGGCTGCTCAAACACCCCCTTTACCGTCTCAGACAGTGCCTCCTGGACCTCCCCCAGGAATCTCTCCAGCAGCCTAAGAGACGTTAGTCCTGTTTGTTTTGCTAGGACTTCTGGGGTTTTCCATCCATCCTCTCCCAGCAGTCACAGGTCACCCAGCCTTAGTAATCCCGCTGCCATCAGTCGCCTCTTCAGGGTGGCTGACTGAACCGATCTCAAAAGGATGACTGGGTTGTGGAAGATAGGCTCCTCCCACACCCACAGCCCAGGCTCCACACCCCTATTTTTTTGTGTGGGCCTTAGTAGCTGCCAGGCCCTCAGCACCGCAGAGTAAAAATCAGAGAGACCTGCTGTACTCAGCCCCTCCAGCCTCATGAGGAATAGCTGCCGGTCCAACCCTAATCCGCCAGCTCTCCTCAGCAGCGCGCATGCTGGCTCCCTCCATCCGACATCAGTATGGTACAGCAGTCTCTGTGCCGCCTTTAGTCGGAATGCAGCCACCCTGCTCTCCAGTTCCACCAGGCCCTGTCCTCCTTCATTTATGGACATATACAACACTGCCGCCCTCAGCCAGTGATGGCCCGACCAGAAGAAATCCACCAGCTTGCGTTGCAGGTCTGCGTGCAGCCCGGCGGTGGGGTTGAGGACAGCCAGTTTATGCCACAGGGAAGATGCCGCCAGGTTATTGATTATCAGCACCCTCCCTCTATATGACACTTGGGACAGGAGCCACCTCCACCTGGCCAGTCTTGACACCACTGCCTGTGACAGCCCCTCCCAGTTCTTCCTGACCCACCTCTCCGAGCCCAGGTACACCCCCAATATTTTAAGCCCTTCACAACCCCACTGCAACCCCCCTGGAAGCAGAGGAGGGGCCCTATCCCCCCATGCCCCACATAACAGAGCTTTGCTCTATCCCCAGTTTACCTTAGCTGACGAAGCTCCCTCGTACACCTTCAGACTATTCTCTAGTGCCTGCATATCCTGACCATCCCTGACCATCACAGAAACATCATCTGCATACGCTGACACTGCTATGCCTGTCCAGCACACTCCCTTCAGTCTCCTGCGTAGCAGGCCCAAAAAAGGTTCAATGGCTAGTGTATATAACTGCCCTGATAGAGGGCATCCTTGTTTAATGCCCCGCCTCACCCAGACTGGCCTACTGGGCCCCCCTCCCACCTTAACCATACATGATGCCCCAGCATACAACATCTTCACATAGGCCAAAAACCTTTCCCCAAACCCAAACACAGACATCACATTAAACAGATACTCATGGTCCACTCTATCAAAAGCCTTCTCTTGATCTAAAGAGACCAGACCAAAGTTCACATTAGAACTTCTCGACAAGTCCAAGATGTCCCTGATTAAGAACAAGTTGTCCGTGATTGAGCGTCCCGGTACACAATATGTCTGGTCCTTGTGTACTATAGAGTCCAGATGGGACTTTTGTCTGTTAGCGAGGACCTTGGCAAATATCTTGTACTCCGCACAGAGCAATGCCACAGGCCTCCAGTTCTTAAGTTCACACAAGTCCCCTTTTTTGGGCAGGAGAGTCAGAGCCGCCCGCCGGCAGCTCATCGGAAACTCTCCTACCCCGACGCATTCACGCAACACGCGAAAGAAGTCCAGTCCAATTATTCCCCAGAATTTTTTATAAAACTCCACTGGGAGTCCATCGACCCCCGGTGCACGGCCGGGGGACATCTGGGTTACGGCCTCTGCCAGTTCATGGCACAACAGGGGAATGTCCATTTCATCCCTTTGTACCAGAGAGAGCTTAGGGAGTTCGGCAAACAAAACCTGAGCACACATAGGATCACACAGTTCTACCTTATGCAATTCAGTATAAAACTCCACAGTCCGCTCCCGCATCTCCCCCACCACAGAGGTCACCCGCCCATCCGAAAGCCGTAGACAATGCATACCCTTGGCTTCACCGCTCTGTCTTTCCAAACCAAAGAAGAAGGAGCTGGGAGCATCCATCTCCTTGAGCATGGAGAACCTAGCTCTTACAAGTGCTCCCTTTGCTTTAACCTGGAAAAAACTGCCCAGGTCCATACGTAGTTCAGCTAGATTAGCCTGGAGGCCTACATTGCCTTGCCCCACCAGCTCTACCTCCATCTCACTAATACTACGTTCGAGTTCCCCCAATACTCTCCTAGCCTCTGAGGATGACAGAGCTGTATACTGTTGGCAGAAAAGCCGAATTTGGACTTTTCCCACATCCCACCATTGACTCAGAGACTCATCCTCCTCTCTTCGCTGCCCCCACCTTTCCCAAAAAGTCTGGAAACCTGAGCAAAAAGTGGCATCCTGTAAGAGCTTTACATTAAACTTCCAATAGGATGCCTGCCGAGACCCTGGTGAAATAGACAGCCGAGCCATGGTTATGTGATGATCCGAAAAACCCACCGGGAGAATGGTAGCGCCCAACAGCCTATTGCTCTGATTCCTGGACATGTACAATCGATCAAGCCGGGCTGCACTCACCCTAGCCCCAAAGACCTTCACCCATGTATATTGTCTTGTGTTGTTGATGTTTGGAGAACTAGACATCCCTAGGTCAAATTGATTAATAATGTCCCTTAACACCCCCACTGAGCCTGAATGAGGCTCCTCCCCATTTCTGTCTTTCGTAAAATCCATCGTACAGTTCCAGTCCCCGACGACCACCAGCGTCTCCTCAGGCGCTACCTGTGAGAGTTCCTTTCTAAGACACCCAAATAGAAGCCCCCTGTCTCACCCTGTGTGGGCGCATACACATTTATAAAGACAAAACCCCTGTTGTTAATTTCTGCCTTTACTACAAGCAGTCTACCTGTACACACCTCTTTTGAGGAGCAAATTTTTACAGACAGACCCGGTACGAAAAGGACTGCCACCCCTGCACTAACATTTGTCCCATGGCTCAGCACACTTGCCTCTTTTCACCAGAGCCCCCAATCAACTTCATTCACCACATCGCTATGCGTCTCCTGCAGAAACAACACTTGTACTTTTTTTTTTTTGACATATTCACCCAACACACTCCTCTTTCCCGCATCTCTGGTGCCATTAATATTAAGCGAGCCTACCCAAAGAGCCTCCATAAGAAGTGGGAGAAAAGCCAGCAAAGAAAGAGACCAATAGCAAAGCTCAAAAAGCTCCAGTGCCAGAAATAAAACTTTCATCTAAACAGTGTCTGAAGGTAGACCTTTACGCACAGTTGTGACCCACTTCCTTAACCTAAACCGTTTCCTGGGTGAGAGGACACCATGCCCCTCATTTTTCATTGCATGTTGCACTGATCTTACAAACTTTCCCGGATCGCAAAAAAAAGCCTCAAGATTAACTTTTTTCCCCTTAGTCTCCTTCAGGAACCTTGACAGTTCCGTCACCGTGTACTTTGACCCCTCTGACTGACTGGCTGTCAGCTCTGGACCCATTGAGGAGGAGTCTGAAAAGAAATCCTCATCAGCTTCTTCCTCAGACTCACCTTCCTCCTCCTCATCTCCATCTCCCAACCTGACCACCTGTCCTTCCTCTCTAGTCGGGGCTTCCCCCCCAGCACCAGGCAACCTGACCACCTGCCCTTCCTCTCTAGTCGGGGCCTCCCCCCCAGCACCAGGCAACCTGACCACCTGCCCTTCCTCTCTAGTCGGGGCCTCCCCCCCCCCACCAGGCAACCTGACCACCTGCCCTTCCTCTCTAGTCGGGGCCTCCCCCCCCCCACCAGGCAACCTGACCACCTGCCCTTCCTCTCTAGTCGGGGCCTCCCCCCCCCCACCAGGCAACCTGACCACCTGCCCTTCCTCTCTAGTCGGGGCCTCCCCCCCAGCACCAGGCAACCTGACCACCTGCCCTTCCTCTCTAGTCGGGGCCTCCCCCCCAGCACCAGGCAACCTGACCACCTGCCCTTCCTCTCTAGTCGGGGCCTCCCCCCCAGCACCAGGCAACCTGACCACCTGCCCTTCCTCTCTAGTCGGGGCCTCCCCCCCAGCACCAGGCAACCTGACCACCTGCCCTTCCTCTCTAGTCGGGGCCTCCCCCCCAGCACCAGGCAAAGGTTCCTTGGTGCCTTTCATCACACCAGCCTCTGCCCTTCCACCTCCTTTCTTCTCCCCCTTTTTCCTCTTCCGCTTGACACCCTCCTCCACCCCTCCTAGTCGCTTCCCCTTCCCCACTACACTCTCCTCATCCACTAACATAACCTGACTAGACCCAGCCTCATCTACACCACCATCTATAGCATGACTAGACCCAGTCTCATCTACACCACCACCTATAGCATGACTAGACCCAGCCTCACCTACACCACCATCCATCACACGACTAGACCCAGCCTCATCTACACCACCATCTGTAGCATGACTAGACCCAGCCCCATCTACACCACCACCTATAGCATGACTAGACCCAGCCCCATCTACACCACCACCTATAGCATGACTAGGCCCAGCCTCTGCTGCCTGTGTCTCATGGCCCCCTGCACGTTGACCTCGATTTCCCCCACTGGTGCTTGAACCCTCACCTTGTCTACGGCCTTTATGTGGGCACGCAAAGCTCTTATGCCCCAAATCCCCACACTCAAAACACCGTAGACTATCTGTGCTGGCAAAACCTGCGTAGAGCCCCTCCCCATGCCTCACTTTAAAGTGCACATTTAACTGTTGCTCGTTGTTGTTCAGAAACATGAACACTTGCCTCCGGAATGAAACAACGTGCTTGACGGCATCTGCCTGAAAACCTGCCGACAGTACACGAAAACCACTAGCAAATTTACCAAAACGACTCAACTCCTTCCTGATTTGATCATCCGTAATAAACGGAGGCATTTGATCATCCGTAACACCCTCTCCCCCGGATTTTCAAGGACCACCTTTATTCCTTTTAGTTTGTTTTTTGCTACCATGGGAACATGGGATTTTGGTAACATGGGGATTGGGTAACATGGGGATTGGGTAACATGGGGATGGGTAATATGGGGTTTTGGGTAACATGGGCTTTTGGTAACTTGGGGTTTGGGTAACATGGGGTTTTGGTAACATGGGGTTTTGGTAACTTGGGGTTTGGGTAACTTGGGGTTTGGGTAACATGGGGTTTTGGGTAACATGGGGTTTTGGTAACATGGGGTTTTGGTAACTTGGCGATTGGGTAACTTGGCGTTTTGGGTAACATGGGGAATGGGGTAACATGGGGTTTTGGGTAACATGGGGTTTTGGGTAACATGGGGTTTTGGTAACATGGGGTTTTGGTAACATGGGGTTTTGGGTAACATGGGGTTTTGATTATTTTTAGAGAGTAGCTCAATTACGTCTGTTTTGTGTTCCAGAATGTATTGCTGCTTTTAGCTTTTGTCTTTATGTCTTTATCTTATTTAGTGTTTCTCTTAGATTCTTTATCTTGAAGTGTTTCCATTATTAGTCCATGTATTATTATAATCATCTGTTCATACTTAAATAAAGGGGTCAACTTTTTCTCAAGTCATTTTGGTTTATTGTTGGGGTTTGTTGTGTTGTTTACCTCTCAAGATGTTATTGATTATAAATGTTATGATATTGATTATGATGTAGATTATTGTTATGATGTTTGTACTATATAGAGATAATGATGTTATTCTCTTATGATCTGTGGGTTACAGAGAAAGTATAGTACTTAGTGCAGGTCTGATATACAATAGATGGTGTTGTAAAAATCAATCAATCAATCAATCAATAAGTAACGTAAATGAATATTGTTTTGTATTATATCAATGACATTAAAGTTATTGTTGACAAGTGCTAATTCTACACTGAGTATACAAAACATTAAGAACACCTGCTCTTTCCCAGACATAGACTGACCAGTTGAATCTGGGTGAAAGCTATGAAGCGTTATTGATGGTACTTGTTAAATCCACTTTAATCAGTGTAGATGAAGGGGAGGAGACAGGTAAAAAAAAAAGGATTTTTAAGGCTTGAGATAATTGACACATGGATTGTGTATATGTTCCATTCAGAGGGTGAATCATCAAGACAACAGATTTAAGTGTCTTTGAACAGGATATGGAAGTTGGGGCCAGGCAAACCGGTTTGAGTGTGTCAAGAACTACAATGCTGCTGGGTATTTTACGCTCAACAGATTGCCGTGTGTATCAAGAATGTCCTCCACCCAAAGGACATCCAGCCAACTTGACAGTGTCACAGATTCAGCCGAGGCTGCTCCTCCTCCTTGCTTGGGCAGGCTTCGGCGTTCGTCGTCCCCGGAGTGCTAGCTACTACCGATCGATGTTTCGGTGTTTGTCTTGTTTAGTCTTTATTGTTTACACCTGTTTCCCATTATGTTACATTGTATTCCCTTTAAGTATCTCTCATTGTTTGTTGTGTGTGATTGTTTTCCGTGAGGTCGGCAGTTGCTGTTTTGTATGCGCGTATTGTTCCTCCCTGTTAGGAGGTTTTGTTTTGTATGTTCCTTTACTGTGCTAGTAAAGTACGTCTGCCAGTAGCTCGGTGTCCTGCGCTTGACTTCGTTCACCGCATACACGTCACCTTGACAGAATCACACACCACACATGGAGTCAGCAGGAGCGGCGGTGCCAGCTGGATCAATGGAAGAACGAGTCGAACAACAAGCGGCCATGATCCAGGCTCTCGGCACCGCCATGGAACGGGTGGTGAGCATTATGGAGCGATGGGAAAGAGGGGGACTGCCTACACCTCCTGCAAAGATACCACCACCATCGGCGATACCCATCGCTTCACCTCCGGGGTCCAGTGGGATTCGGCTCTCGCTCCCGAGGGCTTATGATGGCACAGCTGCCGGGTGTCAGGGTTTCCTGCTCCAGGTTGAACTCTACCTGGCAACCATCCACCCGGTGACCTCGGGATACGAGAGCGTGTCCGCCCTCATCTCCTGTCTGTCCGGCAAGGCGCTGGAGTGGGCCAACGCCGAGTGGGGGGGAATAGACGCCTCTACTGTCAACTATGCAGAGTTCACCCGCCGCTTCAGAGCAGTATTCGATCATCCACCAGAGGGTAAAGCGGCGGGTGAGCGTCTATTCCACCTCAGACAGGGGAGGAGCGCACAGGAGTTCGCACTGGACTTCCGGACGCTGGCTGCCAACGCAGGATGGAATGAGAGGGCCCTCATCGACCACTACAGATGTAGCCTGAGGGAGGACGTGTGTCGGGAATTGGCCTGCAGGGACAACAACCTCAGCTTCGACCAACTGGTGGACATGTCAATTCGCCTGGATACCCTGTTGGCTACCCGCGGACGTCCGGATTCTTAGCCGTCCATTCCATCCCCCATCACTTCAGAGCCGACCCCTATGGAGCTCGGAGGTGCTGGTGCTAGGGAGACCAGGAGAGAGACCAGGAGAGAGGCCGTCCCCTGCACCAACTGTGGCCGCAGAGGACACACTGTTGGTCGGTGCTGGGGAGGGTCTCCTAGGAATCGAGGCAGTAGGCAGCGCACTGATGAGTCATTCCAGGTGAGTAGGAACCCAACTCACCCAGAGCTCTCTGCTGATCATATGTGTATTAAAGTTGTGTTTCCCGAGGTTTCTCCTCATTCCCAGCATAAGGCGCTAGTAGATTCAGGCGCAGCTGGGAATTTTATCGATCGCCAGTTCACCTATAAGTTAGGGATTCCTATTGTACCCGTTGATGTGCCCTTCCCCATCCATGCCCTAGATAGCCGCCCTTTGGGGACAGGATTGATTAGGGAAGTCACAGCGCCTCTCAGGATGAAAACGCAGGAGGGCCATGAGGAGTTAATTAGTCTGCATTTGATGGAATCTCCTGCGTTTCCCGTGGTGTTGGGGCTTCCCTGGTTAACATCTCATGACCCCAACATTTCATGGCAACAGAGGGCTCTCAAGTGATGGTCTGATCAGTGTTTCGGGCGGTGTGTAGGTGTTTCCATAGGGGCAACGACGGTGGAAAGCCCGAACCAAGTTCCCACCATGCATATTCCACCTGAGTATGCCGATTTGGCACTCTCCTTCTGTAAAAATAAGGCGACTCAATTACCACATCATCGACAGGGGGATTGTGCGATAGACCTCCAAGTAGGCGCTGTGCTTCCTCGTAGTCATGTGTATCCTCTGTCTCAGGAGGAGACGGCGGCTATGGAGACATATGTCACCGAATCTCTGAGACAGGGATACATACGGCCGTCCACTTCCCCTGCGTCATCGAGTTTCTTTTTTGTGAAGAAGAAGGATGGGGGTTTACGCCCGTGTATTGATTACCGTGGTCTCAATCAGATCACAATCAAATACAGCTATCCTCTCCCTCTTATTGCTAGTATGACGGAGTCATTACACGGGGCTCGATTCTTCACAAAATTGGATCTCAGGAGCGCATACAACCTGGTGCGCATTAGGGAGGGAGATGAGTGGAAGACAGCATTCAGTTAATGAATGCTCCTTCAGTCTTCCAATCGTTTGTGGACGAGATTTTCCGGGACTTGCATGGACAGGGTGTAGTGGTGTATATTGATGACATTCTAATATACTCCGCTACACGAGCCGAGCATGTGTCCCTGGTGCGTCGGGTGCTTGGTAGACTGTTGGAGCATGACCTGTATGCGAAGGCGGAGAAATGTCTGTTCTTCCAGGAGTCCATCTCCTTCCTGGGACATCAGTTGTCCGCGTCAGGGGTGGAGATGAAGATTGACCGCGTTTCAGCCGTGCGTAATTGGCAGACTCCCACCACGGTGAAGGAAGTGCAGCGGTTCTTGGGTTTTGCCAATTACTACCGGAGGTTTATCCGGGGCTTTGGACAGGTAGCAGCTCCCATTACCTCCCTGCTAAAGGGGGGTCTGGTGCGTCTGCTGTGGTCGGCTGAGGCGGACAGGGATTTTAGACATCTGAAGGACCTGTTTACCTCGGCTCCAGTGCTGGCACATCCGGATCCCTCTTTGGCGTTCCAAGTGGAAGTGGATGCGTCCGAGGCTGGGATCGGTGCTGTACTGTCTCAGCGCTCGGGTACGCCACCAAAACTCTGCCCCTGTACTTTCTATTCTAAGAAGCTCAGTCCAGCGGAGCGCAATTATGACGTGGGGGACATGGAGCTGTTAGCTGTGGTTCAAGCCCTGAAGGTGTGTAGGCATTGGCTTGAGGGGGCTAAACACCCTTTTCTCATTCTGACTGACCATCGTAACCTCGAGTACATCCGGGCAGCGAGGAGGCTGAACCCTCGCCAGGCAAGGTGGGCTATGTTTTTTACCCGATTTGTATTTAAGCTCACTGTCCTGTATTTAAGCTCACTGTCCTGTCCCGACTATATGACACAGAGGAGAGGTCCATTGAGCCCACTCCCATACTTCCGGAGTCTTGTCTGGTGGCACCGGTGGTGTGGGAGGTTGATGCGGACATCGAGCGGGCGTTATGTACCGATCCTACTCCCCCACAGTGTCCAGAGGGTCGGAAGTACGTGCCGCTCGAGGTTCGTGATCAATTGATATATTGGGCTCACATGTCACCCTCCTCTGGTCATCCTGGTATTGGTCGGACAGTGCACTGCCTTAGTGGGAAGTACTAGTGGCCCACTTTAGCTAAGGACGTGAGGGTTTATGTTTCCTCCTGCTCGGTTTGCGCCCAGTGTAAGGCGCCTAGACACCTGCCCAGAGGGAAGTTACAGCCCCTACCCGTTCCACAACGGCCGTGGTCTCACCTATCGGTGGATTTTGTCACGGACCTTCCCCCTTCCCAGGGGAACACGACGATCTTGGTCGTTGTGGATCGGTTTTCGAAGGCCTGCCATCTCATTCCTATGCCAGGTCTCCCTACAGCCCTACAAACTGCTGACGCCCTGTTTACCCACGTCTTCCGGCACTACAGGGTGCCTGAGGACATAGTGTCTGATCGGGGTCCCCAGTTCACCTCTAGAGTCTGGAGGGCGTTTATGGAACGTCTGGGGGTCTCGATTAGCCTTACCTCAGGTTTTCACCCTGAGAGTAATGGGCAGGTGGAGAGTGTGAACCAGGGTGTGGGTAGGTTTCTGAGGTCCTATTGCCAGGACCGGCAGGGGGAGTGGTCGGGATATATCCCCTGGGCAGAGATAGCCCAAAACTCACTCCGCCACTCCTCCACTAACCTTACGCCTTTTCAATGTGTGCTAGGGTATCAGCCGGTCCTGGCACCTTGGCATCTAAGCCAAATCGAAGCCCCTGCGGTGGACGAGTGGTTTCGGCGCTCGGAAGAAACCTGGAACGCTGCGCATGTCCATCTGCAACGGGCTATCATGCGGCAAAAGGCGAGCGCTGACCGCCACCGCAGTGAGGCTCCGGTGTATGCACCGGGAGAACGGGTCTGGCTCTCGACCCGAAACCTGCCCCTCCGCCTGCCCTGCCGGAAGCTGGGTCGGCGGTTTGAGGGGCCATTTAAAGTCCTGAGGAGATTGAACGAGGTATGTTATAGGTTACAACTGCCCATGAATTACCGCATTAACCCCTCATTCCATGTCTCTCCTCAGGCCGGTAGTAGCTGGTCCACTCCAGGAGAGAGAGGTACGAGAGGCTCCTCCGCCCCCACTGGACATCGAGGGGGCTCCGGCGTACTCAGTCCGGTCCATCTTGGATTCGAGGCGTCGGATGGGGGGCCTGCAGTATCTCGTGGAGTGGGAGGGGTACGGTCCGGAGGAACGGTGCTGGGTCCCTAGGAGGGACATCCTAGATCCCTCCATGTTGAGGGATTTCCACCGGAGTCATCCGACTCGCCCTGCTCCGCGTCCTCCTGGCCGTCCCCGAGGCCGGGGTCGGCGCACGGCTGAAGCAGCGCGTCAAGGGGAGGGTACTGTCATGGATTCAGCCGAGGCTGCTCCTCCTCCTTGCTTGGGCAGGCTTCGGGGTTCGTCGTCCCCGGAGTACTAGCTACTACCGATCGATGTTTCAGTGTTTGTCTTGTTTGGTCTTTATTGTTTACACCTGTTTCCCATTATGTTACATTGTATTCCCTTTAAGTACCCCTGTCTCTCATTGTTTGTTGTGTGTGGTTGTTTTCCGTGAGGTCGGCAGTTGCTGTTTTGTATGCGCGTATTGTTCCTCCCTGTTAGGAGGTTTTGTTTTGTATGTTCCTTTACTGTGCTAGTAAAGTACGTCTGCCAGTAGCTCGGTGTCCTGCGCTTGACTTCGTTCACCGCATACACGTCACCTTGACAGACACAACTGTGGGAAGCATTGGAATCAACATGGGCCAGCTTCCCTGTGGAATGTTTTTGACACCTTGTAGAGTCCGTGCCCCGACACATTGAGGCTGTTCTGAGGGCAAAAGGTGGGGGTGCAACTCAATATTAGGAAGATGTTTCTAATGTTTTGTACACTCAGTGGATAGTTGATGTGAGTTCAGATTATGTAGCTGTTACATTACTTACCCTTTCCAGATAAAGACCTGTTGCTCTCTAAACTGCCATGTAATCACTGAATGCTTTTAATAAACTCAGTCTTGTGTGATTTCCCCTCCAGTTTTTTATTTCACAGTGGTCAAGGGGTTATTGATCATTAGTGATTCCATCAGTAACACCAAACATCAGCTCAGCCCAGAGGTTCAGCACCTTGACCCTTAGTGACCTCTCCCCCAGACAGACAGACAGACAGAAGAATGTCAGAGGCAGAATTCTGCATCTTCATATCACAATAACAGCTTTCTAATGTATCTGGAGGTGGTCTGAATATCGCTCACACAGGACAACGACTCCCATTGTTAGGAGCATAGACATGAGCATCTTGTCACTATATACAGATCTCTGGATGGGTGGATACGCTTTTACACCTGCTACGTTAGGTTAGATACACACAGACCACAAGATAGAGGAATGTACACAACACAACTACGAGAGGGACAGAGACAGTTGGTGAAAGTGGACCTCATCTACTCTGAAGAACTAGTAAAACGATTTGTTCAGACGGTTCTGCAGTATACTTAGACATGCTAGCTAAATAGGATGACTAAAGACAGTACAGTATGGGGAACACATGCACAACGGAAATAATTGATTATTTCATAGTAATTTCCTATTTTGCTATTGATCACTACCCAGTGTGGACCTGACAGGGACAATGGAATATTTTATATGTTTTGGAAATTGAATGTTCACTGTTTTTGGCTTTGAAATTATCCATTAAAAAGCTCAAAAACCATTGTAATGCAATTATTTCATAATGCATTTCATGTTTTTTTTAATTATTGAATTCGAAAACCGTTATTATTTTTTTTGTAATTGAACCGAAACTGAACATACCTCAAAAAGCACTAATTGCTCAGCACTAACACAAACACACACACACACACACACACACACACACACACACACACACACACACACACACACACACACACACACACACACACACACACGCACACACACTTTTTGATAGTCTTTTCAACAACAAGTTTTGTTTTTAAATTCTTAAAACAAAGAAAGATTAGATGTTTTGGGACATAAATGTTCAATTATACCAATGTCGTTAGTTCCTCCATTTAGCTGTATAGTGTCCTATTAGCATTTAGCTGTATAGTGACCTATTAGCATTTAGCTGTATAGTGTCCTATTAGCATTTAGCTGTATAGTGACCTATTAGCATTTAGCTGTATAGTGTCCTATTAGCATTTAGCTGTATAGTGTCCTATTAGCATTTAGCTGTATAGTGTCCTATTAGCATTTAGCTGTATAGTGACCTATTAGCATTTAGCTGTATAGTGTCCTATTAGCATTTAGCTGTATAGTGACCTATTAGCATTTAGCTGTATAGTGTATAGCCCCGTGGGCCCTGGTCAATAGTAGTGAGTGCTCTATATAGGGAACAGGGTACCACTGAATATAGGGTGAAGTTTTCCCTACACGCTGATCTTGGGTTAGTTTTGCATTTCCCCCACTAATGGATAAGGTTAGGATTGGGGGAGGAGAAGCTGATCCTAGATCTTTACCTCGTGGAAACTTTACCTGTGCTTTCTTCACTGCAGTTTGGTGGGAGTATGAAAGATGAAAAATGAAATATTTCCCTCTGTTGGCCAGAGAACAATATTATACCACAGGCCTACATGTACAGTACTGCATCATCCTGTCAGCCAGTTACACCATTACACCATTACCCAGACACTCTGGGAGAATCTCAGCCAGTTACACCATTACCCAGACTGGGAGAATCTCAGCCAATTACACCATGACCCAGACACTCTGGTAGAATCTCAGCCAGTTACACCATTACCCAGACACTCAGGGAGAATCTCAGCCAGTTATACCATTACCCAGACACTCAGGGAGAATCTCAGCCAGTTACACCATTACCCAGACTGGGAGAATCTCAGCCAATTACACCATGACCCAGACACTCAGGGAGAATCTCAGCCAGTTATACCATTACCCAGACACTCAGGGAGAATCTCAGCCAGTTACACCATGACCCAGACACTCTGGGAGAATCTCAGCCAATTACACCATGACCCAGACACTCTGGGAGAATCTCAGCCAGTTACACCATGACCCAGGCACTCTGGGAGAATCTCAGCCAGTTACACCATGACCCAGACACTCTGGGAAAATCTCAGCCAGTTACACCATGACCCAGACACTCTGGGAGAATCTCAGCCAGTTACACCATGAACCAGACACAAAACGATTTGTTCAGACAGTTCTGCAGTATACTTAGACAGGCTAGCTAAATAGGATGACTAAAGACAGTACAGTATGGGGAACACATACCCAAGTGAAATATTTGATTATTTCATAGTAATTTCCTATTTTTCTATTGATCACTACCCAGTGTGGACTTGACAGAGACAATGGAATATTTTCAATGTTTTGGCAATTGAATGTTCATATAAAGTCTTGTGAGTGAGTGTGTATATATAGTATTGTGACTGAGTGTGTATAAAGTGTGATTTTTCTTTACATTTGTAGTCATTTCAGCAGACGCTCTTATCCAGAGCAAAGTATTATGAGTGAGTGTGTGTATATAGTGTGAATATATAGTATTGTGACTTACTGTGTATATAGTGAGAATATATAGTTTGTGAGTGAGATGTATAAAGTGTGAATATATAGTATTGTGACTGAGTGTGTATATAGTGTGAATTATAGTAGTGTGGTTGAGTGTGTATATATTGTGAATATATAGTATTGTGAGTGTGTGTAGCCATTAATTCACTATTTATCAGTCTGATGGCTAATTAACATTAAAAAAAAACATTTTAGCTAATCCTAACCCTTTTCCTAACCTTAACCTAATCATCCTAACCTGCTGCACAAATTCTCCTAACCTGCTATGAAAAGTCAAATCTAGCGTTAATCTGACAAAAGATGGATCCCTTCTAGCCATGACCCAACAGCAACACCGTCAGAACTGTCTTCATTCTGAAATGAGTCTGGTCTTCTTCAGAAGTAGTGTAGTAGTCTACAGGGTTCAGGACTCTTCTTTTTAAACACTTCTTATCTCTCATATCATGAGGTTCCACATGTGTTTGGTTACATAGTGCCCAATGCTCTTCTTAGTGATAAAACAGCACACATTAAGAGTGTTTACTTATCAGACCCACATATATAATAAATATACTAGAATATAATATACTATACTATATTCATATTCTTTTAGTACTCACACATCATATCATGAATGAAGGTCATGTGTTGTTAAGAGCAAGCAGTAAAAACATACTGACAGGACAGTTCCTCGTATGGCCACTAGGTGGTAATCTGGTGTCACAGACGCAGGACTGTAGTCTAGAACGAAGCATTGTCCCAATTATCTCTCCTTTCTCCTAAAGTGTGCACTTGTTCCCTTCCCTAAACTGAAATGACTGGTATACTAAATATGGTGGAAACTCCCACTTGATAACAGAAGGTATAGTCCCACGGATGGAACGGTGGGAGACGAACGGTACCCCCTCTCCCCCTCTCCCCCCTCTCTTCTTCTCCCCCTCTCCTCCTCTCCCCCTCTCCTCTTCTCCATCTCTCTTCCTCTCCTCTTCTCCATCTCTCCTCCTCTCCTCCCTCTCGTCTTCTCCATCTCTCCTCTTCTCCCCACTCTCCTCTTCTCCCCCTCTCCTCCTCTTCTCCCTCTCTCCTCCTCTCCCCCCTCTCCTCTTCTCCCCCTCTCCTCTTCTCCCCCCTCTCCTCTTCTCCCCCTCTCCTCTTCTCCCCCCTCTCCTCTTCTCCCCCCTCTCCTCTTCTCCCCTCTCCTCTTCTCCCCCTCACCTCTTCTCCCCCCTCTCCTCTTCTCCCCCCTCCCCTCTCCTCTTCTCCTCCTCTCCTCTTCTCCTCCTCTCCTCTTCTCCCCCCTCTCCTCTTCTCCCCCCTCTCCTCTCCTCTTATCCTCCTCTCCTCTTCTCCCCCTCTCCTCTTCTTCCCCTCTCCTCTTCTCCTCCTCTCCTTTTCTCCCCCTCTCCTCTTCTCTCCTCTTCTCCCCCTCTCCTCTTCTCCCCCTCTCCTCTTCTCCCCCTCTCCTCTTCTTCCCCCTCTCCTCTTCTCCCCCTCTCCTCTTCTCCCCCCTCTCCTCTTCTCCCCCTCTCCTCTTCTTCCCCTCTCCTCTTCTTCCCCTCCCCTCTCCTCTTCTCCCCACTCTCCTCTTCTCCCCCTCTCCTCTTCTCCCCCCTCTCCTCTTCTCCTCCTCTCCTCTTCTCCCCCTCTCCTCTTCTCCTCCTCTCCTCTTCTTCCCCTCTCCTCTTCTCCCCCTCCCCTCTCCTCTCCTCTTCTCCCCCCTCTCCTCTCTCCCCCTCTCCTCTTCTCCCCCTCTCCTCTTCTCCCCCTCTCCTCTTCTCCCCCTCTCCTCTTCTTCCCCTCTCCTCTTCTCCCTCTCTCCTCTTCTTCCCCTCTTCTCACCCTCTCCTCTTCTCCCAATCTCCCCTTCTCATTCTCCCTCCCCTTATATAATATACATTAGAGGAGGGGAGGGAGGGAGGGAGTAATGGTCAGAACCAGAGAGAGGGGAGGGAAGGGCGAGGAGAAGATGGAGGAGGGGGCGAGAGAGAGAGAATATATAATATATTTTTATCACTGACTTCTCACCAGTGATGTCATCATAACCAGTAACCTTACCCACTTTTGGCCCAGCCCAGCCTGACCCTGACATATAGCATCAGGCCTGTTGAGTTGACTTGGGTAACATACCTCTAGCTTCTACACCACATCCCCCCTTCTCCTGCTCTAACATGAGACCTCATCAGTACTCATTTTGGGTGCTGGTACTGTTTATATTTAGGAGCTGGAACATTAACCAATATTCTATAAGAGGTGAACTCAAGCAGTAGAAAGTTAGAGGTGATATTATATAACACACTATGTGAAACATTGCTGCAAGACAGATCAGTTTGCTGTGTTTAGCTGGGCTCAATCACTGATCCAAGATAAGTTGCTAAGAAGTTTATCTCACATCAAAGCCCTAATGAACTAATGACATATAACCTAGCAGTATTTTCCACTCTTCAGTCCACTCTTCATGACAGTAGACTTGTATAGCTCAGTGGAGCCCCAGTTAGAGACAGATATGATACCTGCAGTGATATTGATGATCCTGTTCTGGAGCACAGGTAGGATGCTGTTATACTGATATACACCTCTGACAGTTACTGAGATATGATTTGATATTGTAAGATATATGATCATTTACAGGGCTATTAAAATAACATATAACTGGAAGCAGACAGTAAAAATCTGTCTTAAAGCAGGACAATGATGTGATCACCTGTAAATGTATTTTACTGTAGCATAAATGTCCATCTGGGGACAGGCACTAATGTAAATGAAGATGTGATGGTCAACGTTCCCTCTAAACTGCGCTCGCAGCCCGAGACTGCCGTACAGACATATCAGCCCACAGAGAGAAGCATGATATTGAACTTCACTCAATTGTCTAGAGCAGTTTTCACCAACCGGTTGATCGCGATCCACTGGTCCATCTCCATGATATTCCTAGTGGATCGGCAAACATTTCTGTAAAAACCCACAATAAAGCCTTGTGGTCCTATTTTTTTTTATTTGTCTCGGGCTGTTGGCGGTCGGTGCACCTGATTCAGCTGCACTGCGCGCTGGGTAGGTTGCCATTTTGAACCATTTCATGTGTCTGAATGTACAAACTGCCTCCCTGGCAGAGTTAATCAACTCTCCCAGTGTCTACCAGTGTCTGTTGGATAGCAGACTAAACCAGGTTTTCCATCTAGGATTTTGCCTGTTCTCTATTCCATTTCTTTTTATCAAAAAAACTCCCTAGGCTGATGACAAGCATACCCATAACATGATGCAGCTACCAACCTTAAACAAATGGCAAAAAAAAAATATTTTGGCAGAAAATATACATGCATATGTGTGTGTGTGTGTGTGGTTTGTGTGTGTGTTGTATGGTGTGTGTGATGTGTGTGTGTGGTTTGTGTGTGTGTGTGGTGTATGGTGTGTGTGATGTGTGATGTGTATGGTGTGGTGTATGGTGTGTGTGTGTTGTGTATGGTGTGTGGTGTGTGGTGTGTGATGTGTGTGTGTATGGTGTGTGTGTGTTGTGTATGGTGTGTGGTGTGTGTGTGTGTGTGTTTTGTGTGTGTGTTGTGTATGGTGTGTGTGTGTTGTGTATGGTGTGTGGTGTGTGTGGTGTGTGTGTATGGTGTGTGTGTGGTGTATGGTGTATGTGTGGTTTGTGTGTGTGTGTGGTGTATGGTGTGTGTGGTTTATGTGTGTGTGTGTGTGTGATGTGTGATGTGTGATGTGTGATGTGTGTGTGTGTGTGGTTTGTGTGTGTGTGTGGTGTATGGTGTGTGTGGTGTATGGTGTGTGTGTGTGTGTGATGTGTGTGTGTGTGTGTGTGTCATTCGTCAGCTCCTATGTTGTGGAACAATGAATCCTCCGTACAGCTTCAGACAGGATCAGAGAAACATCAACTGTCTTTATCTTACAGTCATAGACATGCTGAACAACATTGCCTTCTACTGCCCTATACATCTCATTATCAGTCCTGTTTATGCAGGGTCTCTTACCATAATCAGTTTTTTATATTTTATATTTAACCTTTAATTAACAAGGCAAGTCAGTTAATTAAGAACAAATTCTTATTTTACAATCGGATGGCTCAGATTACCGTGTCTGCGGTAATGTAACAGGCTTAAAAGAAAGATACTGCAAAATTGATAGTTTGAGATTTCAAAACGTTTAAAACCATGACTAGAGAGACTGTCAACGAATACAGCAAAGAGCTGCTGTTTTTATGACTGAGGTCATGTTTAGGTTCTTACTCAGCACTGTCAACTATTTGTATTCAACACTTTTATAAGCCATAAAATGCACATTCTTCCTATTTACAGTCAGCGCTACAACAAGCACTGCAGCTGTAATGAATGAGTAGGAAAGTCTATCTATAGGCTTGCATGGTTATTATTAGCGGCTTGGGTCTTTTTTAATATCGAGGAATATTTCACTTTCTCTGTTCATAGAAGTAACATGAATTTGTGCATGAGGTAGAAATAATGCGGTGCGACTGGGTTTCGCCATCAGCTGGTGTTGTAAACAACAGCCAACCTTCCGCGACATAGACATGTCTTATATGGGCAGAAAGCTTAAATTCTTGTTAATCTAACTGCAGTGTTCAATTTACAGTAGCTATTACAGCTAAAAAATACCATGCTATTGTTTGAGGATAGTGCACAACAACAAAACACTTTCATCAAGGCAACTGGTTTGGTACATTCACCTCTGAAGGTAAATAATGTACTCACATTCAGTAATCTTGCTCTGATTTGCCATCCTGAGGGTCCCAGAGATCAAATGTAGTGTAGTTTTGTTTGAAAAATCAATTTTTATATTCAAATGTAGGAACTGGGTTCTACAGTTTGACATCTGGCTCCACACCCACCCCGCCCGGCCATCTAGATGTGTGAAGGTTAGTGTTTATTCTGTAGGGAAGCTATTGATCCATCATATGTGTCATTCCTGGGAGTGTGCAAACTTAATTGTTTTATTACCATAGCATTTTTGTATGTTCTGTATAGTTATGTACTTGAAAACCAATTTGGCACATTTGGGAAAACTCCTGGCAGACTTGATACAAAATATTGTGAGGTGATGTAGTTCTTCACTGGATCAGTCTGAAACGTTGCACACACACTGCTGCCATCTGGTGGACAACATCTAAATTGCATCTAGAATCCTCATCACTGTCTGGCTTCCTCTTGCATTTCAAAGATAATGCACAAAAAAAAATATGCATGTTTTTTTGTTAGTATTATCTTTTACCAGATCTAATGTGTTATATTCTACTACATTATTTTCATATTTCCAAACATTTCTAAGTGTTTCCTTTCAAATTATATCAGACAAGGCTCCACTGATAGCCAGGTGTAGCAGTGGTAAGGTGTTGGGACTGCTGTTGGGACTCTGCTGTTGGGACAGCTTTGTATAGGGCCTAACAGTTCGTGGGCACCGTTTGTCACTGTTATAGTGCAATTCATGTATTGTTTAGTGTTGTGTTGTGTAGTGGCTTTGCTGGCATGCATCCCACATTTTATTTATTTTTGCAAGATTTACTAAAATCGCCACTGGTGTTTGATGAGGATATACCTCCCTATGTAAAGTTGGGATATATATGATACGCCGTAAGAGCGTTCCTGTAAAAACTGTAAGAAGTTTGGCCTTGTGTCAAGTGTTTGCAGACGGAAGGAATATGTTATTGAAGAGTCTGTGAATGTAAAATGTTGGAACTGTGGTGGGGATCATACTTCCGAATTCCCTGAGTGCCCTGTTAGGGTGAAAGAGGTTGAGGTGTCAAGGATCAGGGCTGTACAGCAAATCTCCTATGTGGAGGCGTTGAAGGGGAAAGAGGCCACAGTTCTGAAGAAGATATGGCGGTGGATCCACCACAACCAATTGCACATGTTATACTTCAACCAAGTGATCTGGATACACTTATTGTGAAAAAGGTGGATTTTGTAGCATTTATAGCCACAGTTATTAATTGTACTGCACAAGTGTCCAAGAAGCTGGACATCATTTTATCTGCAGCCGATATGTTTTTGCGCCTTCAAGACTTAACGGCAGAAGCACTGCAAGGACTACTGTCGCCAGGAAATGTCCCGATATCACAGGATCTTTCTGAGCCTGTATAGGGACCTGGTTAAAATAGAAAAGCTGGCTGATTTAGTTTCATTAACATTTCGTTACTGAATTGTATGGAATTTGTTATTTTATTAAATGTGTATCATTTTTGGATCGGTATTATCCACCTCTACAGTAGGTGGCAGAATGCACATATAATTGTTGCGAACGTCAAGAAGAAGAAGAAGAAGAAGAAGAAGAAGAAGAAGAAGAAGAAGAAGAAGAAGAAGAAGAAGAAGAAGAAGCTGCTTGCATCCTTATTCCAGCATACCTGGAAGCTGCGGAGAAAGGAACAGAAACAAACAATCAATCAGAGCGCTCATCCAAACCATTGATAAGTACAATACATCTCACTTAAATGAAACATGAAAGCTTGTCTGCGTTTTCCTTATATCATACTGTTACTGAAGGTAGGAAGGAATAATGGATGGATTGGATGAACTGATTTTAAAAGTCATGTAAAACAAGAAACCTGAGTGGTAACGTTAGATCTCAAAGTGATCTTGACTCCAAGGTTGGTGACCACTGTTCTAGAGTTTTCCCTGTTAACACTATCAACGGGTCCCTTTACTGTGGCAAATGTGATCAAATCAATGCAATATTAGCCACTTTCAATAAAACACACCGAAACAGAACGCATCGGAGTAGGATTCTATTGCATTGACACGCACAACTCAGCCCGTACTCTACACAGACCGGTGCGGCATAACCAATATGAGATGCAGTAGGCCTATATGCAAATATACCATTGCCAAATATGGATATGTTCCATTCACTTTGAATTGGAATGTAGGCCTACATTGAACACCACACATTGGCTGCTACTGTATGATAGAACAGCTACAGTTGAAGTCGGAAGTTTACATACACCTTAGCCAAATACATTTAAACTCAGTTTTTTCACAATTCCTGACATTTAATCCCAGTAAACATTCCCTGTCTTAGGTCAGTTAGGATCACCACTTTATTTTAAGAATGTGAAATGTCAGAATAATAGTAGAGAGAATGATTTATTTCAGCTTTTATTTCTTTCATCACATTCCCAGTGGGTCAGAAGTTTACAGACAGTCAATTAGTATTTGGTAGCATTGCCTTTAAATTGTTTAATTTGGGTCAAATGTTTCGGGTAGCCTTCCACAAGCTTCCCACAATAAGTTGGGTGAATTCTGGCCCATTCCTCCTGACAGAGATGGTGTAACTGAGTCAGGTTTGTAGGCCTCCTTGCTCGCACACGCTTTTTCAGTTCTGCCCACACATTTTCTATAGGATTGAGGTCAGGGCTTTGTGATGGCCACTCCAATACCTTCACTTTGTTGTCATTAAGCCATCTTGCCACAACTTTGGAAGTATGCTTGGGGTCATTGTCCATTTGGAAGACCCATTTGCGACCAAGCTTTAACTTCCTGACTGATGTCTTGAGATGTTGCTTCAATATATCCACATAATTTTTCTTTGTTATGATGCCATCTATTTTGTGAAGTGCACTAGTCCCTCCTGCTGTCACGATCGTTTATAGACGGGACGGACCAAGGCGCAGCGTGATATGCATACATGTTTATTTATACTGAATAAACACCACGACAAAACAACAAATGAAACGAAACGTGAAGTCCAAGGTAGACAAACAACATACCTCACACGGAACAAGATCCCACAACCCACTAGTGCCAATAGGCTACCTAAGTATGGTCCCCAATCAGAGACAATGAGCTACAGCTGCCTCTGATTGGGAACCACACCGGCCAACATAGATCTACACGATCTAGAACTAAACCTAGAAAATGCAACATAGAACATACCACACAGAAAATACACACCCTGACTCAACAAATACGAGTCCCCAGAGTCAGGGCGTGACAGTACCCCCCCCCCCCCAAAGGTGCGGACTCCGACTGCACAACATAAACATAACAGGGTAGGGGCCGGGTGGGCATTCCGCCTCGGAGGCGGATCCGGCTCAGGGCGTGACGACCACTTACTCTCCGCCTCCCTGTTGCGCTCTGGTCTGGTCTGGACCTCGGCACGCTGCTTCCCCTCTCCTTCCTCCCACGAAGTACCAAGCCCTGTCTGGACCCTGGTGTGGGAGACTCCGAACCTGAAGAGGGGCTGACGTCTGGGTCTGGACTGGAGCCGCTGACCGGAGCTGGACCAGGCACCGGTGGAGCGGACTGCACAGGCTCCGGACTGGAGCCGCTGACCGGAGCTGGACTAGGCACCGGTGGAGCGGACTGCTCTGGCTCCGGAGTGGAGCCGCTGACCGGATCTGGACTGGACCCCGGTGGAGCGGACTGCTCTGGCTCCGGAGTGGAGCAGCTGACTGGTGCCGGACCAGGCACCGGTGGAACAGGCACGGGCCGTGCCGGACTGGACACACGCACCACTGGCTTGGTGCGGGGAGCAGGAACGGACCAGACCGGGCTGGCTACGCGCACCACTGGCTTGGTGCGAGGGGCAGGAACAGGCCGGGCCGGGCTGGCGACGCGCACCACTGGCTTGGTGCGAGGGGCAGGAACAGGCCGGGCCGGGCTGGCGACGCGCACCACTGGCTTGGTGCGAGGGGCAGGAACAGGCCGGGCTGGCGACGCGCACCACTGGCTTGGTGCGAGGGGCAGGAACAGGCTTGGCCGTACTGGGAACACGCACCACTGGCTTAGTGCGGGGAGCAGGAACAGGCCGGGCCGGGCTGGCGACGCGCACCACTGGCTTGGTGCGAGGGGCAGGAACAGGCCGGGCCGGGCTGGTGACGCGCACCACTGGCTTGGTGCGAGGGGCAGGAACGGGCCGGGCCGTACTGGGAACACGCACCACTGGCTTGGTGCGAGGAGCGGGACTGTGTTCCTAAATTAACCCCCGCTCCTTCTGCTGCCTAACCAGCTCCTCTCGCCGTGCCTCTACCCTTTCCTTCTGCTCCCTCTGAACCAATGTCCCCTGTAATCTGGTGGCCTCCTCTACTAAACAGCGGATCCGCCCTGTCGCGGCCTCCTGCTGCCTCGTCGTCCACACCGTGTGCCCCCCCCCCCCCCCCCCCCAAAAAAAATGTTTTTGGGGGATTGCCTCTCCACCCTGATCAGGGCCTCCCTCTTTCTTGCCAGATCCTCTCTCATCTCCTGCCAAGTCCATCCTCTCTGCTCCTCCTCGGCACACTGCTTGGTCCAGGTCTGGTGGGATCTTTTGTCACGATCATTTATAGACGGGACGGACCAAGGCGCAGCGTGATATGCATACATGTTTATTTATACTGAATAAACACCACGACAAAACAACAAATGAAACGAAACGTGAAGTCCAAGGTAGACAAACAACATACCTCACATGGAACAAGATCCCACAACCCACTAGTGCCAATAGGCTGCCTAAGTATGGGCCCCAATCAAAGACAACGAGCTACAGCTGCCTCTGATTGGGAACCACACCGGCCAACATAGATCTAGACGATCTAGATCTAAACATAGAAAATGCATCATAGAACATACAACACAGAAAATACACACCCTGACTCAACAAATACGAGTCCCCAGAGTCAGGGTGTGACACCTGCATCAAAGCACCCCCACAGCATAATGCTGCCACCCCCGTTCTTCACGGTTGGGATGGTGTTCTTCGGCTTGCAAGCCACCCCCTTTTTCCTCCAAACATAACGATGGTCATTATGGCCAAACAGTTCTATTTTTGTTTCATCAGACCAGAGGCTATTTCTCCAAAATGTACGATCTTTGTCCCCATATGCAATTGCAAACCGTAATCTGGCTTTTATATGGCGGTTTTGGAGCGGTGGCTTCTTCCTTGCTGAGCAGCCTTTCAGGTTATGTCGATATATGACTCATTTTACTATGGATATAGATCCTTTTGTACCTGTTTCCTCCAGCATCTTCACAAGGTCCTTTGCTGTTGTTCTGGGATTGATTTGCACTTTTCGCACCAAAGTACGTTAATCTCTAGGAGACAGAACGTGTCTCCTTCCTGAGCGGTATGACTGCTACGTGGTCCCATGGTGTTTATACTTGCTTACTATTGTTTGTACAGATGAATGTGGTACCTTCAGGCATTTGGAAATTGTTCCCAAGGATGAACCAGACTTTTTTCTGAGGTCTTGGCTGATTTCTTTTGATTTTCCCATGATGTCAAGCAAAGAGGCACTGAGTTTGAAGGTAGGCCTTGAAATACATCTACAGGTACACCTCCAATTGACTCAAATTATGTCAATTAGCCTATCAGACGCTTCTAAAGCCATGACATCATTTTCAGAAATTTTCCAAGCTGTTTAAAGGCACAGTCAACTTAGTGTATGTAAACATCTGACCCGCTGGAATTGTGATACAGTGAATTATAAGTGAATTAATCTGTCTGTAAACAATTGTTGGAAAAATTACGTGTGTCATGCACAAAGTAGATGTCCTAACCGACTTGCCAAAACTATAGTTTGTTAACAAGAAATTTGTGGAGTGGTTCAAAAACAAGTTTTCAACCTAAGTGTATGTAAACTTCCGACTTCTTCAACGGTCAGGCCGTCTAAGTATACAGTTGTATTGCGTACGCAGTGGTGGAAAAAGAACATACTTGTAATACTTCATAAAAAGAAAAGATACCTTAATAGAAAAAGACTCAAGTAAAAGTGAAAGTCACCCAGGAAAACACTACTGGAGTAATAGTCTAAAAGTATTTGGTTTTCTGTTTCTCAAACTAGACACTCTAATGTATTTGAATATACTTAGGTATCAAAAGTAAAAGTATAAATCATTTCAAATTCTTTATATTAATTTATGGATAGCTAGGGGCTATCCCCAACACTCAGATATAATTTACAAATGAAACGTGTGTTTAGTGAGTCCACCAGATCAGAGGCAGACACTCCTAACCGCTAAGCTACCTGCCACACCATTGAAAATGTAACAAGTACTTTTGGGTGTCAGGTAAAATGTATGGAGTAAAAAGTACATTATTTTCTTTAGGAATGTAGTGAAATAAAAGTTCTCAAAAATATAAATAGGAAAGTAAAGTATAGTAAGTTTTAATTGTGTAGTTCTAGATACTGTGTGGGTTTATTATATATCCTAGTCAGTAAATACATATCTTCAGGGGTAACTTACTTATTAGTTGGAGGCACTGCACTACATTATTTATGGTTAGGTCCATACATCTTTACACACATTAACCTTCACATTCTGACTACTTACAGACCACCTAGTCTAATAGTCCTGCCACACACCTAGATACTAGGTCCAAACTGATAGGAACTCAGGTCCCTCAGAAGAGAGGGTTATATGAACCTAGGGGAAAGTTCACCCTGGAGCCTACAGACTTCACTGTAGTTTGGTGGGAGTATGACACATGAAATATTATCACCTTCATATTACCCAGGCCTAGTACAGTATTTCATCCTGTCAGCTAGTTGTGTCCTCTCTCCTGGCCTCCTTTGGGTTTTGAGTAGGAGCCGAGGAGAGAGGAGTCGAGTAATCAATGAAATGCAATTGAGATTTTCCCATAGAGTCGGCCCCAAATACCACCCTATTCTCTATAAAGAGCACCACTACCCAAGTCCTTAGGTTAAAGTTCACCAGAGCCATTAAACCATGCAGGTACTCCAGGCACCTGTCTCCTGCTGCTGCTGCCCCCTAGGGGTGGGATGTGGGTATTGGAAATGGTCTTACTGTGGTCTAAGCCCCAAGGTGAAGTTTCCACTAGGTCCAGATCAGGATCTGCTTCCCCTCCCCCAATCCTAACATCAACCATTAGTGGGGAAAATCCCAAACTGACCCAAGATCAGTGTCTAGGTGCAACGTCCCCCTACTCCATTACACCCCTCTTGTTGGTGGAGAGAAAAGGGTGCAGTTTTAAAGCAAATTTTCTTGGCATTTCTATACATTTTGCCATGTCTAACGTGTATTCATGACCCCCCCCCCCCCCCCCCCCCCCCCCCCCCCACACACCCTGCCGACCCCAGTTTGGGAACCACTAGCCTATAAAGCAGCTTTGTCCCAATTATCTCTCTTTTCTCCTAAAGTGTGCACTTGTTCACTTCCCTTCACTGAAATGTAGATGCTAGAGGTCTGTGACCTGAGTCAAGCTCAACAGGCCTGATGCTATGTGTCAGGAAGAGAGAGGGAGGACAGAGAGGAGGGGGTGGGGAGGGCAGAGGAGAGAGTGTTTACTATCTACTTCACTTGCTTTGGCAATGTTAACACACGTTTCCCATGCCAATAAAGCCCTTAAATTGAAATTGAATTGAGTGGTGGAGAGAGGATGGAGGGGGCAGAGGAGGGGAGGGAGAGAGAAGGGAGAGAGAAGGGAGAGGAGAGAGAGGGAGATGTCAAAAGAGATAGGGATGACAGACAAACATGCGGTCAACTGAATATCTTTTCATATGTCATCATAACCAGTAACCTTTTCCACTCTTCCACTCAGCTTGTCCCTGACCTCTGAAAAAACAAACAAAAGCAAATGTAAATTATATATAAACTCATCTGCAAAGAGAGGTTCACCTTTCCATGGAAGGGGAATGTGTGTACACGTTGGTGTTGTTGCACCATACCAATGATAATCCTATCTTCCCCATCACATCACGTGTGTTGTTGCACCATACCAATGATAATCCTATCTTCTCCATCACATCACGTGTGTTGTTGCACCATACCAATGATAATCCTATCTTCCCCATCACATCATGAAATGTCATGTTGATTTTCATTTAACATCTCTCTCTTCCTCTGACTCTCTCTTTCTCCTCTCTCTCTCTGTTTCTCCTCAGATATCCAGGCTCAAAGCGTCAGTCCACCAGGTAGGTAGAGTATAAATCTACAGTTATTATAGCGGTTCAATATCAGTCAACTTTATTATCCCACATGGAGAAATTCATGTGTCCATACACACCATTCTAAAACCCAATAACAAGTACTGTTTTATGGAACTGCTAATACTTGTCAACCACAAAGCATTACTGCTATTAGAATAACAGAAGCCCTGTCATAATCTGTCCTCACCACTGTGTTTTCCTCTCTGCTGTTTACAGCTGAACTCTCAGTCAGACTGGTGAATGGGACCACTTCCTGTTCTGGGACAGTGGAAGTCTTTTATGAAGGAGAGTGGTTAGTTCTATGTTCTATGTGGTGGTGGGGCATGAAAGAGGTTAAGGTTGTGTGTAGAGAGCTGGGCTGTGGGAATGCTGTAGCTGCATCTAGAGAACCTCTGGTTGAAGATGGAAGAGGAGGAGTCGCACTATGGGGTAGATGCAGTGGAGATGAGTCTACTATTAGAGAGTGTCGCATCGTAGGAGGACATGGTGCCTGTAATGGTGGATATTATCATCATGTGATCTGTTCAGGTAAGACACTGGTAATATTGAGAGATTTAATTTGTACATTATACAAGATTAGCATATATCATGTTTTATGTTTTTTTCATTTCATTTAAAGAGAGGGAGAGATGTTAGATGTATTTAAACATTATATTTGTGTTTGTCATATTGGTTTATGAGAGATGTGCATGGGCAGATCATTGTAGTTCAGATGTTACTGAAGTGAAGCTGCCTGATGGATGTCCAGCTGTTTATTTTCTATAAAGTGAAGTGAACTTATTCCTGTCTCCTGCCTGCATTATTCCCAACCCTGTCCTGAGTGACTAAGAACCCATTTCTACCTCTTACAGTATCAAACATAGCAACATACAATATTTTATCCAACATATTTGTGTTTAGTCCTTGACAGTGTCATCAACAAAACGGATTGAATGTTCAACCAACTCTTTTTCTCCAGAGTTTGTGCAGCTTGTGGATGGAGATGGTCTCTGCTCTGGGAGACTGGAGGTGAAGTCCAATCAGTCCTGGGCCTCAGTGTGTGAAGCTGACTTTGACCAGCAGGATGCAGAGGTAGTCTGTGGGGAGCTTGGCTGTGGGGCTCCTGCAGCTCTACAGGGGGGGCTCTATGGAGAAGGTGAGGGTCAGACCTGGGATAAAGAGTTCCAGTGTAAAGGCAATGAGTCCCTTCTCCTGGACTGTGACACCTCAGACAGAAAAAACAACACCTGCCTACCTGGTAATGCTGTTGGACTCACCTGCTCAGGTAAGAAACAGTTTGTCACTCAATCAACATTGTTTCTGACCTGGAGTGAAGAATATGAGAGGCCATATAGGTGTGTTTTAGTGAGAAAATAGTAAGATTACTGTCTCTCTCTCTTCTTTTCTCAGAGCCTGATTATGTGAGGCTGGTGGGAGGAGGCAGTCGCTGTGCTGGTGGAGTGGAGTGGTACGACCAGGGAGAGTGGAGGACTGTGGGAACTGTAGACAGGAACAAGGAGGCTGTAGCTGCAGTAGTGTGTAGAGAGCTGGGTTGTGGCTCCACTGTTTCAGTTCTACCTGGAAACACCACTAGAGGGTTTAGAGTTCGTTGTTCTGGGTCTGAGTCTTCACTGAGGGAGTGTGGGACATCGTATTCAACTTATGATCTCTTTCTTGGATTCACAGTGATCTGCTCAGGTAATAACAAGCTACACTTTATGGCCAAAAATGCAGTGGTCTAAGGCACTGCATCGCAGTGCTAGCTGTGCCACTAGAGATCCTGGTTCGAATCCAGGCTCTGTCGTAGCCGGCTCCAACCGGGAGACCCATGGGGCGGCGCACAATTGGCCCAGCGTCGTCCAGGGTAGGGGAGGGAATGGCCGGCAGGGATGAAAAAATAATGTATGCACTCACTAACTGTAAGTCACTCTGGAGAAGAGCGTCTGCTAAATGACTAAAATGTAAATGTAAATATAGTGGATTCAGCTATTTCAGCCATACCTGTTGCTGACAGGTGTATAGGATCAATCACACAAAGCCATACAATCCACAGACCACCATTGGCAGTAGCTTGTGTGGCCTTACTGAAGAGCTCAGTGACTTTCGACGTGGCGTCTAGGAGCAACATTGGCTCAGCCACAAAGTGGTAGGCAACATAAGTTATCTGCTCAGGAAATATCAATATATGATCATTATATTCAACTGATTCCCTTTTTTCATTCAACTTCCTCTGCCCCTCTAATGATGACTGTTTGCTTGTAAGTCTGCAAAATAAATCACTCAGTCAAGTAGGAATCAAATACAACTTAAATATCCCAGAATGCTTTTGTATTTGAACGTTATCTCACTGAACGTCTCTACTCACCACCTGTGTCACATGTCATGTTATTGTCATATCTAAATGAGGAAAGTAGTTGAGGAGTGTCATGTGAATATCTATCTCTAATTCAACCTAAGCTTGAATCATTACCAGAGGTTGTAAGGCTCTGGTTTTAATCATCAATGATTCAAGGTCCACAATCCACAAGTAATTATCTGTATATTTATTCATGGAGAGCTCTGGCGCCAAAGACACAAACATACGATTTTATACCTCCTGGACTTGACTCCTCCCACCTTTAGGTGACATTTCTAAACAGTTTCCGCCTTCCCCCTTGAATGTTTAGTACCGCCCCCTCTGTTAGTGGGTTGACACTACATGATAATTCTAACTCCTCGTCATCCACCAAGCCTGGAGGATCGTTTTTCACATTCCCCTGGTCAGAGTCCGGAGTCAGTCCATCTCTCATCATTGTTTAGATACTGCATTTCACCAACGCCTGACTCACCAATCCTCGGACACAGGGAACAAGACAACAACCACATAATACAAGAATACCCATACAAACACTGATCGCTCCTAAGATGGTGGCTGCTAGGGTTTTCCATTTACCAAATATTTCATCAAACCACCCTATCCACAATGTACTAACTTCTGAGTTCAGTTCATCCTTCACTTAGTGCAGTTAATTCTGTAAGAGCTCTGGTGACTGTCCCATCCAGTGTGGTGTTGTTAGGGATAAATATGCAATAATGGCTTATCTTTCTATAGACACCGGCCCTTTCTGCCTGATCTAGAACCAACCTCTACTAAGTTATGAGCGGGATGGCGGATAGTCGCTCAGAGATCCCCTTTACTGCATCTCTAGTCTGGTCAATAAATCGTTGTTGGTTGTAATAGATATAATTTATCCAATACATATTTTTGTTTATTGTCACCCACCAGAAAAATGTTGTAGTAAAACTCTCTCATATTTGATTCATAGCTTTGTATTCGTCTGGAACACCCCTGGGGATGCCTATACCATCTATCCAAATTGGGCTATTTCCTTCCTGACTTATATTTCTTTTTCTCCTAATTATTCTTCCTGTCACTGGTCTTTGATGACCAATTCTTACAGGTTGGACCAACAATACTGGTGCACAGGTACCCACCCATCCCTCTGGTAATGTCTGCCGAATGCTCCCTTTGTTAGTGCATGCCCACCACACATCAGTCTGAGGGATGGTTAGGCTCCTAATTTTTTCCCTCCCTTCCTTATCTAAATCAGTCACATTAATTATCTCCTTACAGCCATCAAAATCACCCAAGTTACGGGTGCCATTTCTATGTCTGTAACACTGGTATTCGCCAGGAGTTAAAGTGAATCTAGGTGGGCTGGCCGAGTATGTCAATTTTGCCAGCCCAATCCCTGTGCAATTTGGCTCTTTTTGATTGGACCCCAGGTCTAATACACAGGGAAACATTGCCTTTGGCATTGGGGCGGTCAACATTGTCGGTCGCCCAATGGAGCATGCATAACAATTGGTCTCCCCCAAGGCCCTAGCGGTGTATTTCATCCACTTTAACCAGAGATTCTCATCAGGGACCCCCTCCACTTCCCCATTGTTCCCTTCTTGGAGGAGAAAATCTTTCATAGTGGACGGGTTAGTCGAATTGACTCCGTCATCCCTTGACTGATTTACTCGGTCTATTGCTGTTAGTGGATTAATGACAGTACCTGTGCTTTCCATATCTTTTGACTCCATCAAATGTAATCTTAGACAAGTATCCCGTCCGTATTTGTCCGCGCAAGCCCAGTAAGTTCTTTTCATGTCCTCTTTAGTGACCTTTACTATCGTTACTACCATCTCCGTGGGGATGTCGTTATACCTTCTTATCCTCCATCTGGACGTCCAGCCCCCCCCCCCCCGTCTCATATCTCCGTCCCCCAGTATGTCTAAATACCTGAGCCCAGGAACAATCCGCCGAGGGAGCTGAACATCAATACAATGGGATTTTATAATCCCACGTTGCTTGCTTATCTGCCCTGATAAGATCCCTGATCCTAATTTTGAATCTTACTCCCCACCCTTCTCTGACTCCTATTTTGTAGATCACTCGCCCTTGACGGTCAGTATGTCGGGTCGCTTCCCTTTTATTTCTTAATAATGGTAAGGCCATAGCGTAATTGGTGCGAGGTGGTGGTGGATCTTGACATACCACGACTATTGCCGAGACTATGATGCAGCTCAGGGTCACCCCTATTCCCAAAAACCGCCAACCCTCTCCTGTCTTGAGTCCTTCTGCTCGGTACCACCCCATACTCACACCCTAGGAACACACTACAGTGATGATAGGTCTGGGTAGGAGATCTTCGTTGACAGAGGTGACCCCCGGACCCTGTGGCCCAGTTCCGCTCGTCAACTCTGCGTGTGCTAAGCGGTGCTTGTATGTGGTCCTACCTTCTTGCAGTGGGTAACATGGACCCAGGTTCCTCTCTCTGCTATTCTAATGGCCAAGGTGGTTACCAACATAACCTGATAGGGCCCTTCCCAACAGGCCTGCTTCCAGTTTTCCTTCTAGTGACTGGATGCTCACCAGTCACCTGGTTCGATAGTGGGTCACATTCTCCTTTAGTTCACCTGTGGGGCACAAAACCTCTGACATACGGGTGTGGTTAATAAACTATCTTCACACATGTTCAGATTAATCTAACAATTTCTGACTGCATTCTCTTTTTAGACTATCTAAAAAAATGTTTTTTTTTTAAAAGTATTTTGTCCTCTCCTTCGTATATTATTTAATACAATTAGCCTCTTCCCCCCTCTTGACACATAGTTCTGCTTATGTGTCAATTTTTTCCACCTTCCTAAACATTCCCTTAGGTTATTTATCAACCAATTGCCATGCCTTTCATTTTTGAGATTGTCTTTTGCTTCTTTATTGCTCCTCCCACTTCCTTTGTCTTTATGGCGGCTACATTCGACTTTCATTCAGTTCAGAATCAATTAGTAATCCAATCAAACAATCTCTGATCTTGTAAAAACACTTATGTTTAGTTCAACTTCTGTTCTACCGCGGCTCTCCCGGGCTTGACCTGAAGACTGATTGTTGGACATGACAAATCCATTTTTTTTAGGTCACTTAAGTATTCTGCCTAGCAACAAAGAATAAAAACCTCTATGTTCGTGATTAACCCAGTTATCTCTAATAGTCCACCAAAAAAAAAAACTCATCTTTAAACCACGACCAATGTCATATCCCTCTTTATTCTCTACCATTTGGGTAACATCCCTGATATATGTATGAAAAGCTAAGACTGTTTGGGAAGAGAGAAACAACATAAACTGTTCTTCCTCCTCAGAGTTCCAAATGATTTTATCATGGGCTGCCATTGCCTTCCCATAGATAAGATCACTTAACTTCCCAGTATGTAGTGCATAATGCGGTACCCAAGCTCTACAGTAGTTTATCATCCCCAAAAAGCTCATCATTTGTTTGTTTTTTCAATGGTTTTGGCGCTTGAAGTATAGCAGTTTTCCTGGATGAGTTTAACATTCGCCCTTCCTGAGTTATAGCGTTTCCTAGGTAAATCACCTCGCTCTGCCAAAGTTGAAGTTTATTTTTGCTCACTTTGTGTCCCTGTTCTGCTAGGAAGGTTAACAATTGGATTGTATCCCTCTTACATCCCTCCTGAGTGGGATTAGCCAATAGAATATCATCTACATAAACTAACATTTGGCTTCCCTCCTGAGGTTCAAACTTTCCCAAATTCCTAGTTATAGCCTGGGCAAAGATTGTAAGACTTTCCGAGTAGCCTTGAGGTATCCTAGCCTAAGTCCATTTCCTTCCCTGAAAAGTAAAGCCAAACCACCCCTAACTATCCGGATGAACTTGGATACTAAAGAAAGCATTAGCTAAATCTATCACTGTAAAATAGGAGTTCTCTGGTTTCAATTGGTTCAGCAATGTATGTGGATCTGATACACATGGAACTCTGGGAATGATATTTCTATTAACCCCCTGCAAGTCCATGACCATCCTCCAGTCGGCGCTAGGTGCCTCCTTTCTAACAGGAAATACTGGAGAGTTCCATTGTACCTCATCTCCAGGAATTATCACCCCTCCCTTAAGTAAATGCTCAAATGTAGGTGTTATCCCTTTTATTGCTTCTGGTTTCATAAGGTATTGCTTTTGTTATAGTCTATTATCGGATCGAGGAATCACTTGTACTGGAGCTACCCCCTTAATTAGTCCCACATCGGCTGGTCCTTGTGACCATAATTTGAACGGAATTGCTGCCAACTCATCCTCCTGTTCCTGAGTTAAGAAAATCTCTTCCTGTCATCCGTTAAAATGTGTCTCCAGGTGGACCCCGGGCTGGGTTTTTGCTCTCCAATTTCAATTTTCTTCTATATCTCCCCGTGGAGTGGCTATACTGATCCCCATTTGGTGTATTTTGCCAGTCAGTGATGTTTTTCCCCTGTTTTACCCTTTTACCTAGTGATAACCCTTCCTCTGAAGGTTCTTTCACTAGGGAAACATGGGGGCTCCACCTTTCTCTGTACAGTCTCTGGCTTTGTGGTCCTAACTCCACCTCTACAGCTGCCCGTTTCTTATCATAGTGAACCCATTTTAACCCAATTGTTTTTTCTGTGGTTTTTAACAATTCTTCCTCATAATCTGGGTTAGGGCCTGGGTGCTCATTACACCATAATGTACAGTGTAAGTCGTCTACCATCATCTTGGTTGATCCAATCACTAACTCATTACTTAGGTCTATTAGTGATTTCGGTATGTCTGTAAGTCCCCTCTTAGCAGAACCTGGCTATTCCAATAGCATGGTTTTCCCTCCCCGCTCAATACCATATTATCCCTTACGACATATGCCTTCATACCCCTCAGCGTCGGCTTTACAGCTACGTTCAACTGAGTCATGGCATCCCTTCCTAGCAAATTGACTGGACACAGGCTTGATACAAGTACAGGTATTCATACCTCTCCCCCTGAATCTTCATGTTTTAAAGTCACAGGGGCCGATAATCGCTCTATAAATTGATGGCCCGAGGCCGAGCGTACCATGATTTTTCCCCATTAATTATAATTCCTTTGGGTATGTCGGCTACACAGATCGCTGTTCGACATGCCCCTGTGTCACACAATAATTTAATATTTTTCCCCAATATTGTTAAGGTGAGGTATGGTTTCTGTTCTTGCTGCAGAGCCAATTCAATTGTTTCCAACTCAAACACTTCACACCCCATATCACTGGGTTCCTCTGACCCCTCTCCTCCACTATCTGTACTACTATCTTCCCCTTGTTCTAGTCATGCCTCATCTTCCTCTTCCTCCCTACCGGAACTGGGTGATGGGTGTTTGTAGGCCCTCTCTTTTTCCACCCCGATTATCTTGCTTGCCCCTTCTTTTATTGCCTCAGTCGCAATGGTTATGACCTGTCTCGTTACAGTATTTACACGGGGCACAACATTCTCTTGCAAAGTGTCCTTCTTTGTCACAGTTAAAACACCTACTTCCTTTCCCATAGGGCAGGAAAGAGCGAGGCCTCCCTCCCCCCTCTTCTGGAGTTCTACCTCTATCAGCTATCTCCCCTAGTGGCCATTAAATACTCTGCTCCCTTTTGTTCCCTTCTTACTCTCTCCTGTCTACTATTCCGCTCATGATGGATTGCATATCTCTTGACCTCGGCTAACGAAGTAGTTCCCCATCCCACTAAAGTCTTCTTAATATTCCTGCTTATTTCTGGTCTCATTCCACTAAGGAATGCTATTTTTAACTGCTGGTGGTACGGAGGATCATTTCCCTGCCCTTGGGGAGGCTCAGGTATCCCACTATTTGCGTTAAATACATTTCTCAGTCTCTCTAAGTATTGGCTGATGGTCTCACTGTCTTCCTGCTTACATTCATGTACTTTGGAGAAGTCAGCATGTCGATGGTAATGTTCCCTTAAATTATTACACAATTCAGTTATTTTCCCAACATATTGCCCATCATCTGCCCATGGTAGGACTGCTCCATTGGCATCCCCTGAAACCCACTGCCCCCGAACAGCTGCCCAATCTTTCCCAACTAGGGTTCTGACTGCCCTCTCAATTTCCCCTGTGTTTAGCTTAAAGCTTGCTGCTAGACTCTCCAAATCCCTCCTGAACCCCTCTATTCCTGTCTAAGGGTGCACTACACCCTCTATAGCTCTCACTACATCTCGCTGTGTCCATGCCCTATATACATCCAGTGTGTCTGGTGCATGCTCCTCCCCAGCCCTTGGGTTCGGCAAGGCTATCAAAGGGTACTGGTCATCCCCTTCCTCATCATCTAACCACTCTTTCTTCCCTGGCTTATTGTAGTTTTCTAATCTTTTTAACTCCCTGTTTTTAAACTCTCTGTGTTTACTCTCTCTAGCTTTTCCTGCCTCTTTCTCTCTATCCAATTCTACCCTTAACCTGACTATTTCCTTTTGTAAAACTTCCCCCTCTTTGTTTTCTTTACTGGCCTCTTTACTCTGCCCCCCCCCCCTCTTCTTGCCCTTCCAACATTCCGGCTTGGCCGTCATATGGTGGGGGAGGGACGGGGATCACCCCTAATCTTCTCCTACACATGACAACAGTATCATCTGGGCTTTCTTTCCAAGCTTGCTCTACCAACTCTGGATATAACCTCTCTGCTCTTTGCTCTGGGGGAGGCCCTGAAACTTCTTTTTTTCTGTCCCTTTCTCTTTGCATCTCTAATCATTTTTTCTTTTGTCCTTCCTCTCTCTTTCGCGCCTCAAAAAGCCATACCCTCGCTGTCTCTAGCCCCTCCTTTCGCTGTTTTTTCAAATTAGTTCCACAGTGTACATGCATCTGTTTGATCATAAGTTCTAATTTTTCTACTTCGAGATGCCCAATAAATCCATACTTTTTCTCCCAAACGGATCCATAAAATACATTCCTTCGATCCCTCCCTAACATATATCTTTCATCTCCCGTTAATTCTCGGACTTGTTTAGAAGATGTCTTTCCCATCGTGGAACAATAAGAAATCCCTCCCCCCCTTTTTGTTTTTTAAATAATTCACTCCCGAATCATTTTCGTATGAGCTAATCTCTTAGTGCGCCTCTTGCTTTTGTAATTAACCATTTAAAATGATTTAACCCCTAACCCAGAGTTTCTATTTAAAACTCTGCTTTCATGAAAAGAGTAAGTTACCCAATTTCCTCACGCGACTTATTTTTTTTCTCCACCCCTGAAATAATGATCACGTCTCCCGATGGATTAAGTCTCACACACATACGACCTTATCATCTGCCAAACTTGTTTGCAAAGTTCTAGCAAATTCCCAGTCGTATATAGAACTCCCGACACATCCCTCTCACACGATGATCATTATTTCCCTGTTTATACTGTCATACTGCAATTCGTACAATGACAATATTAACTAGTTTACCTTTTGTAATTGCAATTCACTCCATGTCATTTCGGACTAGTTTATTTTTGTAATAGCTATTTACCGAGGATCAATTGCGGATCCTCCCTGTTTCGTAATAATTATTACCTTCTTTGAGATTTTGGTAACCTGTCTGCCCTTCACAAGAATTCCTATTCTTATACAAGTTCAAATCATTTCACCAAAATCCATGAATAAAATTACTGACCTTTTCCTTGTAGTTTGGATTCAAATAATTTTTCAAACTCGTTAGCGTCTTTATCGTTCATAAAGAGTAATCACCGGCCTGTCTATAACCTTAACGTCGAAGGCCAGGACTATTCTTCACGGATGCAATCACCCGGCCGTGCACGGATTCGGTGTCTTTAGAACAATAAAGATGTATTAAAGCTCCGCTCAGAAGGACCAATCTGTCATGTGAATTTCTATCTCGGTATCCCGAGTGGCGCAGTGGTCTAAGGCTCTGCATCGCAGTGCTAGCTGTCCCACTAGAGATCCTGGTTCAAATCCAGGCGCACAATTGGCCCAGCGTCGTCCAGGGTAGGGGAGGGAATGGCTGGCAGGGAGGTAGCTCAGTTGGTAGAGCATGGTGTTTGCAACGCCAGGGTTATGGGTTCGATTCCCACGGGGGGCCAGTATAAAAAAATAAAAAAATAATAATAATGTATGCACTCACTAACTGTAAGTCGCTCTGGATAAGAGCGTCTGCTAAACGACTGAAATATAATTCAACCTAAGCTTGAATCATTACCAGAGGTTGTAAAGCTCTGGTTTTAATCATCAATGATTCAAGGTCCACAATCCACAAGTATTTATTGGTAAACTTTATTCAAGGAGAGCTCTGCTCAAAAACACAAACATACTGTTTTTATACCCCTTGACAAACAAAGGCACTATGCTCCTCCCACCTTTAGGTGGCTTTCTTAAACAGTTCCCGCCTTCCCCCTTGAATGGTTAGTAACGCTCCCTCTGTTAGTGGGTTGACACTACATGATAATTCTAACATTTATACTGTGTTTGGGGTGAAATTCTTTAGTCATTATTCTTAAAATCCAAATTAATCTAACAGTTAGTCTGTTTGATTACTCCACAACACAGAGCTATGGCAACAACACAGAGCTATGGCAACAACACAGAGCTATGGCAACAACACAGAACTATGGCAACAACACAGAGCTATGGCAACAACACAGAGCTATGGCAACAACACAGAGCTATGGCAACAACACAAAGCTATGGCAACATCACAGAGCTATGGCAACAACACAGAGCTATGGCAACAACACAGAGCTATGGTAATAACACAGAGCTATGGCAACATCACAGAGCTATGGCAACAACACAGAGCTATGGCAACAACACAGAGATATGGCAACAACAGAGAGCTATGGCAACAACACAGAGCTATGGCAACAACAGAGAGCTATGGCATCAACACAGAGCTATGGCAACAACACAGAGCTATGGCAGCAACAGAGCGCTATGGCAAAAACACAGAGCTATGGCAACAACAGAGAGCTATGGCAACAACACAGAGCTATGGTAATAACACAGAGCTATGGCAACAACACAGAGCTATGTTAACAACACAGCGCTATGGCAACAACACAGAGCTATGGCAACAACAGAGAGCTATGACATGCCATTCTCCTTCATAGGCAAAGATAGCATGCAAAGAAACAGCACGTACACACTACACTCTTAGTAAAAAAGGTGCTATCTAGAACCTCAAAGGGTTCTTCGGCTGTAGGAGAACCCTTCGAATAACCCTTTTTGGTTCCAAGTAGAACCCTTTTGGGTTCAAGATTGAACCGTTTCCACAGAGGGTTCTAACTGGAACCAAAAAGGGTTCTCGTTTGGGGACAGCCGAAGAACCCTTTTGGAACCCTTTTGTCTAAGAGTGTAGGTTAATAAATGTAGACAACTATAAAACCACATCAATCGATGAGCTATCGTGCAGCTATGAGGCCCAGTAAAACAAATGTGTAGGCTACTTACATAAGAGTGTGGTGAGAGCAACACACAGCCTGTCCATTTTTTTAACATTTAAGTCACTTAGCAGACGCTCTTATCCAGAGCGACTTACAGTTAGTGAGTGCATACATTATTTTTTTTATGTTTTCATACTGGCCCCCTGTGGGAATCGAACCCACAACCCTGGCTCTCACCGAGTGGCGCAGTGGTCTAAGGCACTGTATTGCAGTGCTAGCTGTGCCACTAGAGATCCTGGTTCGAATCCAGGATCTCTTGTAGCCGGCCGCGACCGGGAGACCCATGGGGCGGCGCGCAATTGGCCCAGCGTTGTCCGGGGTAGGGGAGTGAATGGCTGGCAGGGATGTAGAGCATTGTGTTTGTAACGCCAGGGTCGTGGGTTCGATTCCCATGGGGGGCCAGTATGAAAAATAAAAAATAATGTATGCACTCACTAACTGTAAGTTGCTCTGGATAAGAGCGTCTGCTAAACGACGTAAATGTTGCAAGTGAGCTACATCCCTGCCAGCCATTCCCTCACCTACCCTAGGCCAATTGTGCGCCACCCCGTGGGTCTCCCGGTCGTGGCCGGCTACGACAGAGCCTGGATTCGAACCAGGATCTCTAGTGGCACAGCTAGCACTGCGATGCAGAGCCTTAGACCACTGCGCCTCTCGGGAGGACCCCATCTTGTGGTCTGATGTTGACCGTCAGAGAGTTGCTGGGTCTTTGAGTAACATGGTCTTTGCTGCATATTTCCGTGTTCATGACTAGATGTACTTTACCATCAAAGGACATACGTGCAGCGATTGGTTCAATCTAGTGGAAAGTTTTCAGCTTGTGGTCCTTTTCTCTGAAACCCATGTTGTGACATGAAGAGGAGGGTCTAGCATCGAGGTAAACAGGTTTCACACCAACATGACGTCACTGGAAAATATTCAGCTTCTTTGAGGTGGTCAATGTAAATAGCAACACCTGGTCAAGTCAACCTGTTGCAACATCATTAAACACAACATGAAGAACTAAACACTCATTATGGTGTCACTTTTGACCCTTTAAGTAAAATACTCTTGAGACAGAGGCCTATCTTGAGACAGAGACCTATATTGAGACAGATACCTAAGGTAGGCCTCTATAACTGTAGCCTGCCAGTATTAATGTTTGATTTATCAAATGATGAACATACAGTAATCATAACGATCTGTATTAACTATTTCAAGCATCCCAAAATGTAGTATTTATCCACCAAACATCTCGCAGTTCACTTTGTCAAGTTGGTGACCATCGTTGGTCACCACCTTTCAAAGTGTGTTGCATTTTGGTTATAAAAATTGTCCGACTTGCGACTACCCGCCGACTGTGTGAACTTGACAAAAACCATGCGATCAAAGGTCATGCAGTTTTTGATGAAGTCGCCTTCAAGTCGCTGCAGTTGCTTCTCACCAGCTGTACCATGCAACCATCACCTGCATTGTGGGAGGCACTTTTTGTCAACCAATCATTGGGGTGTTTTTGTTTGACCTACTCGGACGTGGTGAAAGACGTGACTGAAATAGGAACCACCTTGCCATGATTCTAAAGCTACAGGGGATGCAAATGAAAGTGATATTTGAGACCTCTCTCTAACCAATTAATATTACAAACGTTATGTTTTCAGTTTGTGAGTGTGTGATATGGGGGTATAGTCAAGTTCATTTAGACTAGTCTTGCTGTTGGAAAACCACTACAGAGTCCAACTTTCGACTGTGGCAGATGCACCTCCTTCGACTTCACGCACCCACTTTCATCTACAGTTGGAAGCCAGACTTGCAGGCAGCCAGAAACTACAACCAGAAACGACAATAACCCTAATGCTCTTTAGAGGATGTGATGGTACATCCAAGCCAATTGTAGTTAAACAGATGAACCATTTGTAGTTCTTTATCTTTGTGGATGGGAAAACAAATAGTACATAGACAGAAATATGATGCACTCAGTGAGAACATGTGTGAGCTCATCATCAGGAGAATAGCAGCACCATGGCAACAGCAACAGGAAGTCAGCGTGGGTTTCCTGTGTACTGAGTGTGTATTCTCAGTATGTGTGGCTATGTGAGTGTGTGTGCATATGATTGCATATGAATGCCTAGTCCTTTTTGTGTGTTAAGCGGGCCTGAGGTCTGAAGGGTTAATGGGGCCTATGCTTCAGGTCTGAGGGGAGGTCTGATGGGTTAATGGGGCCTATGCTTCAGGTCTGAGGGGAGGTCTGATGGGTTAATGGGGCCTATGCTTCAGGTCTGAGGGGAGGTCTGATGGGTTAATGGGGCCTATGCTTCAGGTCTGAGGGGAGGTCTGATGGGTTAATGGGGCCCATGCTTCAGGTCTGAGGGGAGGTCTGATGGGTTAATGGGGCCTATGCTTCAGGTCTGAGGGGAGGTCTGATGGGTTAATGGGGCCTATGCTTCAGGTCTGAGGGGAGGTCTGATGGGTCAATGTGGCCTATGCTTCAGGTCTGAGGGGACGTCTGATGGGTTAATGGGGCCTATGCTTCAGGTCTGAGGGGAGGTCTGATGGGTTATTGGGGCCCATGCTTCAGGTCTGAGGGGAGGTCTGATGGGTTAAGGGGGCCTATGCTTCAGGTCTGAGGGGAGGTCTGATGGGTTAATGGGGCCTATGCTTCAGGTCTGAGGGGAGGTCTGATGGGTTAAGGGGGCCTATGCTTCAGGTCTGAGGGGAGGTCTGATGGGTTAATGGGGCCTATGCTTCAGGTCTGAGGGGAGGTCTGATGGGTTAATGGGGCCTATGCTTCAGGTCTGAGGGGAGGTCTGATGGGTTAATGGGGCCTATGCTTCAGGTCTGAGGGGAGGTCTGATGGGTTAATGTGGCCTATGCTTCAGGTCTGAGGGGAGGTCTGATGGGTTAATGGGGCCTATGCTTCAGGTCTGAGGGGAGGTCTGATGGGTTAATGGGGCCTATGCTTCAGGTCTGAGGGGAGGTCTGATGGGTTAATGGGACCTATGCTTCAGGTCTGAGGGGAGGTCTGATGGGTTAATGGGGCCTATGCTTCAGGTCTGAGGGGAGGTCTGATGGGTTAATGGGGCCTATGCTTCAGGTCTGAGGGGAGGTCTGATGGGTTAATGGGGCCTATGCTTCAGGTCTGAGGGGAGGTCTGATGGGTTAATGGGGCCTATGCTTCAGGTCTGAGGAGAGGTCTGATGGGTTAATGGGGCCTATGCTTCAGGTCTGAGGGGAGGTCTGATGGGTTAATGGGGCCTATGCTTCAGGTCTGAGGGGAGGTCTGATGGGTTAATGGGGCCTATGCTTCAGGTCTGAGGGGAGGTCTGATGGGTTAATGGGGCCTATGCTTCAGGTCTGAGGGGAGGTCTGATGGGTTAATGGAGCCTATGCTTCAGGTCTGAGGGGAGGTCTGATGGGTTAATGGGGCCTATGCTTCAGGTCTGAGGGGAGGTCTGATGGGTTAATGGGGCCCATGCTTCAGGTCTGGGGGGAGGTCTGATGGGTTAAGGGGGCCTATAATTCAGGTCTGAGGGGAGGTCTGATGGGTTAATGGGGCCTATGCTTCAGGTCTGAGGGGAGGTCTGATGGGTTAAGGGGGCCTATGCTTCAGGTCTGAGGGGAGGTCTGATGGGTTAATGGGGCCTATGCTTCAGGTCTGAGGGGAGGTCTGATGGGTTAATGGGGCCTATGCTTCAGGTCTGAGGGGAGGTCTGATGGGTTAATGGGGCCTATGCTTCAGGTCTGAGGGGAGGTCTGATGGGTTAATGGGGCCTATGCTTCAGGTCTGAGGGGAGGTCTGATGGGTTAATGGGGCCTATGCTTCATGTCTGAGGGGAGGTCTGATGGGTTAATGGGGCCTATGCTTCAGGTCTGAGGGGAGGTCTGATGGGTTAATGGGGCCTATGCTTCAGGTCTGAGGGGAGGTCTGATGGGTTAATGGGGCCTATGCTTCAGGTCTGAGGGGAGGTCTGATGGGTTAATGGGGCCTATGCTTCAGGTCTGAGGGGAGGTCTGATGGGTTAATGGGGCCTATGCTTCAGGTCTGAGGGGAGGTCTGATGGGTTAATGGGGCCTATGCTTCAGGTCTGAGGGGAGGTCTGATGGGTTAATGGGGCCTATGCTTCAGGTCTGAGGGGAGGTCTGATGGGTTAATGGGGCCTATGCTTCAGGTCTGAGGGGAGGTCTGATGGGTTAATGGGGCCTATGCTTCAGGTCTGAGGGGAGGTCTGATGGGTTAATGGGGCCTATGCTTCAGGTCTGAGGGGAGGTCTGATGGGTTAATGGGGCCTATGCTTCAGGTCTGAGGGGAGGTCTGATGGGTTAATGGGGCCTATGCTTCAGGTCTGAGGGGAGGTCTGATGGGTTAAGGGGGCCTATGCTTCAGGTCTGAGGGGAGGTCTGATGGGTTAATGGGGCCTATGCTTCAGGTCTGAGGGGAGGTCTGATGGGTTAATGGGGCCTATGCTTCAGGTCTGAGGGGAGGTCTGATGGGTTAATGGGGCCTATGCTTCAGGTCTGAGGGGTAGTTTTCAGGTCTGTAGAAACCATAATGTTTCCATCTACTTGACACGTGAAGTGTCAACTACTTCGCCAGCCACTGTGGCCTTGCACGTGTGTGTGTGTGTGTCAGTCTGTCTGTGTGTGTGTGTGTGTGTGTGTGTGTATGTATGAGCATGCGTGCCAGCCACTGTGGCCCTGCACATATGTGAGTGTGTGTGTGTGTGTGTGTGTGTGTGTGTGTACGTGTGTGCAAAATACAATGTGACTCTATTATTATCTAATAATATGTAATATTTCTCCAGGTATGCATGGTATCAAGTGTAGTATTAACAGGCTGCATGAGGGACCAGATACCAGATAGATACTTTATGATGTTACTTTGACTGAAACAACAAAGTCATTCAGCTGTATCAACACCTCTAAGACTCAAGTCATGAGGTGTGACTTCCTCATGTGGTGTGGGTCCATCTCAGTCTGGCTGTGTTCTATATCTGGAGTCTAACATTACCCATCAGACCTTGAGATGGACTAGTTCAAGTCAAGAGGTGTGAACTGTTAACATGAGAGTGCAGGGCAGTAGTTGTGCTTGTATCCTTTATGGTTGTGTGTACCTGTCATACTAACTGATATCTGCATCAGAGACCCAGCTACTCTGACCCTGTTACTGAAAGACCCAGCTACTCTGACCCTGTTACTGACAGACCGAGCTACTCTGACCCTGTTACTGAAAGACCCAGCTACTCTGACCCTGTTACTGAAAGACCCAGCTACTCTGACCCTGTTACTGAAAGACCCAGCTACTCTGACCCTGTTACTGAAAGACCCAGCTACTCTGACCCTGTTACTGAAAGACCCAGCTACTCTGACCCTGATACTGAAAGACCCAGCTACTCTGACCCTGTTACTGAAAGACCCAGTGTCACGATCGAGGTAAGGAGTAGACCAAGGCGCAGCGTGATGAACAAACATGACTTTAATTAGTTAAAGCACGAAACAAAACAAGAAACGACTCGTGACGTCCACGGTATCAATGACCGAACACGGAACAAAAACCCACAACCACAAAGGGAAAACATACAGTTAAATATGGCTCCCAATCAGAGACAACCAGCCAACAGCTGACACTCGTTGCCTCTGATTGGGAGTCACTCAGGCAAACATAGAATACAACAAACTAGAATGAACACCAACACAGAAATACACACATAGAAATGAACATACCCTGGCTCAACATAATGAGTCCCAGAGCCAGGGTGTGACAGTACCCCCCGCCCTAAAGGCGCGGACTGCGACCGCGCCTCAACTAAACAAACCAGGGGAGGGCTGGGCGGGCATACCTCCTCGGCGGCGGTTCTGGCTCCGGCCTTGACCACCACCCTCCAATACACCCCCCATAGCGCCCCTGGTCCAGTCTGGCCCCGCCGGCTGGAGCATGACTGGACTTAACAGGAGCGATCCTTACCAGGCTGTCGACTCGCACCCCTGGCTTGGTGCGTGGAGGAGGAACGGGCCTTACCAGGCTGACGACGCGCACCCCTGGCTTGGTGCGTGGAGGAGGAACGGGCCTTACCAGGCTGACGACGCGCGCCCCTGGCTTGGTGCGTGGAGGAGGAACGGGCCTTACCAGGCTGACGACTCGCACCCCTGGCTTGGTGCGTGGAGAAGGAACGGGCCTTACCAGGCTGACTTCTCGCACCCCTGGCTTAGTGCGAGTGGCAGGAACAGGCCGGACCGGGCTGGCGACGCGCACCGTAGGTTTGGTGCGAGTGGCAGGAACAGGCCGGGTCGGGCTGGCGACGCGCACCGTAGACTTGGTGCGGGTGGCAGGAACAGGCCGGACCGGGCTGGCGACGCGCACCGTAGGTTTGGTGCGAGTGGCAGGAACAGGCCGGGTCGGGCTGGCGACGCGCACCGTAGACTTGGTGCGGGTGGCAGGAACAGGCCGGACCGGGCTGGCGACGCGCACCGTAGGTTTGGTGCGAGTGGCAGGAACAGGCCGGGTCGGGCTGGCGACGCACACCGTAGGCTTGGTGCGTGGAGCAGGAACAGGCCGGGCTGGGCTGTCGACGCACACCGTAGGCTTGGTGCGTGGAGCAGGGACAGGCCGGACTGGGCTGGCGACGCACACCGTAGGCTTGGTGCGTGGAGCAGAGACAGGCCGGGCTGGGCTGGCGACGCACACCGTAGGCTTGGTGCGTGGAGCAGGGACAGGCCGAACCGGGATGTGGAGACGGATAGGAGGCCTGGAGTGAAGAACGGCCACCACCCGTCCTGGCTGAATGCCTACCCTCACACACTCTGTGTGAGGCATCCGTACAGGGCGGTGAACCCCTGGCCTGGTGGCCTTCTGGATCCGCCCCCTTTTCTCCTCCGTCAGCCCCGTCGTCCATGCCGTGTGCCCCCCCCCTAAAAATTTTCTGGGGTTGCCTCACGACCGTCCGACGACGACCCTGATCACGCCGTTGCCCCTCTCTCCGTCGCCTCTCCACTGTCTCACTCCATGGCCGGCGATCCATCCCGGCCAGGATTTCCCCCCAAGTCCAGTCTGCCTGCTCCTGGACACGCTGCTCCTCTTTCGCCAGGGCCTTTCCCGGCGCTTCCTCCCATGTCCACCCCAAGGGCTGCCCCTGGACACGCTGCTTGGTCGTTGCATGGTGGGTTTTTCTGTCACGATCGAGGTAAGGAGTAGACCAAGGCGCAGCGTGATGAACAAACATGACTTTAATTAGTTAAAGCATCAAAATACAAAACAAAACACGACTCGTGACGTCCACGGTATCAATGACCGAACACGGAACAAAAACCCACAACCACAAAGGGAAAACATACAGTTAAATATGGCTCCCAATCAGAGACAACCAGCCAACAGCTGACACTCGTTGCCTCTGATTGGGAGTCACTCAGGCAAACATAGAATACAACAAACTAGAATGAACACCAACACAGAAATACACACATAGAAATGAACACACCCTGGCTCAACATAATGAGTCCCAGAGCCAGGGTGTGACACCCAGCAACCACACAACCACACACATAGAACTATACAGGATATACAATCATATGGACACACTCCCATATACCCACACACATATATATATATATATATATATATATATATATATATATATATATATATGCACAAATGTAAACTAATGTAAACATATACATACATTGACCACTACTAATGTTGATAAGTCTGATATTATGATGTTGGCATTACAGTACTCATATAAGAGCTAGTCACTGATTGGCTGAGAAGACACACTCAGTACACAGGAAACTCACACTGACTTCCTGTTGCTGTTGCCATGGTGCTGCCGTTCTCCTGATGATGAGCTCACACATGTTCTCACTGAGTGCATCATACCTCTGTCTATGTCCTATTTGTTTTTCCCACTAATCCTGAATAAAAAAAGATTGTTAGATACAGAAATACATCCACAAAGATAAAGAACTACAATTGGTTTAGCTCTTTAACTACAATTGGTTTGGATGTACCATGACAGCCTCTAGAGCATCATGGTTATTGTAGTTTCTTATTGAAGTTCCTGGCTGCCTTCAAGTCATGGTGTTGGTGAGGCCTAGATGTTTGGTGGATAAATAGTAATTTTGGGATGCCTCAATTAGCTCATACAGATCATGGTGAGGATTTAAATGTTATGATTACTGGATGTTCATCATTTGATAAATCAAACATTAATACTGGCAGGTTGCAGTTATATAGGCCAACCTTAGGTCTCTGTCTCAAGAATCTTCTCTTACAAGGGTCAAAAGTGACATCGAAATTAGTGTTTGGTTCTTCATGTTGTATTTGATGATGTTGCAGCAGGTTGACTTGACCAGGTGCTGCTAGTTAGGTGTTGCTATCTACATTACAGTGACAACCTCAAAGCTGAATATTTTCCAGTGACGTCACGTTGGTGTGAAACATGTTTACCTCAATGCTAGACAATACCCTTCATGTCACACAACATGGGTTTCAGAGAAAAGGAACGCAAGCTGAAAACTTTCCACTCGATCGAACCAATCGCTGCTCCTATGTCCTTACATGGTAAAGTACATCTAGTCATAAACACGGAAATACGCAGCAAAGACCTTGTTACTCAAAGACCCAGCTACTCTCTGACAGTCACCATCAGACCATCAGACCACCAGATGGACAGGCTGTGTGTTGCTCTGATTGCATTCTTATGTGAGTAACTTGTTTTACTGGGCCTTATAGCTGAATGATAGCTGATTTCTTGATGTGGTTTTATGGTTGACTAGATCTGTTATCTTATTATGTTATCTTATTATTGAGATATTGGGATGTTTGCTATATTTGTACATGCAGAGAACTTTACGATGAACCAAATGACAATTTGTAGTTCATCCTAACACTGTTCCTCTGCTACCTGTAGGTGCTGTTTCCTCCAGTCAGTTCATCCTAACACTGTTCCTCTGCTACCTGTAGGTGCTGTTTCCTCCAGTCAGTTCATCCTAACACTGTTCCTCTGCTACCTGTAGGTGCTGTTTCCTCCAGTCAGTTCATCCTAACACTGTTCCTCTGCTACCTGTAGGTGCTGTTTCCTCCAGTCAGTTCATCCTAACACTGTTCCTCTGCTACCTGTAGGTGCTGTTTCCTCCAGTCAGTTCATCCTAACACTGTTCCTCTGCTACCTGTAGGTGCTGTTTCCTCCAGTCAGTTCATCCTAACACTGTTCCTCTGCCTGCAAACATGTTAGTGGTGTTACAATGTTGCACAGCAGCAGCAGATCATTCGTTTGAGTGTCATTGTATCATTACACAGTGTCACTGTCAGTTATACTGTATTTCTACATGTGGTATTCAAATACGTTAGAAGACGGCAGCATTGAAACAATGTCCAATGCATAGTCAACTATCAACCTACCCAGCCTACTGTGTTTCAGTGCTAACTGTTTAAATATCCCACTTATTAGTTTCTGCTGTTAGAGGCCATCAGTGGAGACAGTGGGGAAAATAGTATTTGTAGCCAGCTTTTTCTGTCAAACCATGTGTGTGTGTATATAGGTAGGTACATATACAATTAGGATTTAACTTTAAGGTGGAGTGTACTGTAACTGCCCATCTTGTTGTGAAGTTCATCTAAATATGTTGTTAATTGATCTCCTCCCCTCTCCATTCTAGCACCAGACGTTCTGTTGTTTATTGATCTGAGAAAAAAACATCCAGTTGGGATCATTATGAAAAAGTTAATGTCACCACCATGGACTTTTAAGTTATGTAGCCGACCAATTGCTCATTTCTAGCCTACTGTGATACTTGTGAGTTTATCTGATGTCATTGATGTCATCACCCTATAGTCATTGGTTATCCCACTGGCTATAGGGTGAACGCACCAATTTGTGAGTCGCTCTGGCTAAGAGCGTCTGCTAAATGACGTTAATGTGCCCTTGAGCAAGGCACTTAACCCTAATTGCTCCTGTAAGTCGCTCTGGTTAAGAGCGTCTGCTAAATGACTAAAATGTAAATGTAATTGACGATTTCTAACAGATACACCTTGATGTTGTTTTGTCCTGTTCTTACTTTACTTGAATAAACTCAAGTCTTGAATGTAGTTTGAAGTAATTTACTTCCATATAGGGTCGTCGTTTAAAGACACAGCTGTAAGCTGACCTGACTCCAACCCTGACTCCAACCCTGACCCCTACCTGTCCCCTACCTGACCCCTACCGGACCCCTACCTGACCCCTACCGGACTCCAACTATGACCCCTACCTGACCCCTGTCTAATTTGTAATTTTCCATCACACCTGTTGAGTTGACTTGGGTAACAGACCTCTAGCTTCTACACCACATCCCCCCTTCTCCTGCTCTAACATGAGACCTCATCAGAACTCATTTTGGGTGCTGGTACTGTTTATATTTAGGTGCTGTCATGTGAATTTCTATCTCTAATTCGACCTAAGCTTGAATCATTACCAGAGGTTGTAAAGCTCTGGTTTTAATCATCAATGATTCAAGGTCCACAATCCACAAGTAATTATCGGTAAATTTATTCATGGAGAGCTCTCCTCAAAAACACAAATATCCTGTTTTTTATACCCCTTGACAAACAAAGACACTATGCTCCTCCCACCTTTAGGTGGCTTTCTTAAACTGTTCCCGCCTTCCCCTTTGAATGGTTAGTAACGCCCCCTCTGTTAGTGGGTTGACACTACATGATAATTCTAACATTTATACTGTGTTTGGGGTGAAATTCTTTAGTCATTATTCTTAAAATCCAAATTAATCTAACAATCCACCCCTTTGACTAAATATTCCCACATTCAGGATAAATGTATTTTACAAGCATGATTAATCTCAGAGATCACATCAGAACTAATAAACATTTCATCCAATTGCGGTCTTTCAGGGTCCAAATCCTCGTCATCCACCAAGCCTGGAGGATTGTTTTTCACATTCCCCTGGTCAGAGTCCGGAGTCAGTCCATCTCTCATCATTTTTTAGATACTGCATTTCACCAACGCCTGACTCACCAATCCTCGGACACAGGGAACAAGACAACAACCACATAATACAAGAATACCCATACAAACACTGATCGCTCCTAAGATGGTGGCTGCTAGGGTTTTCCAATTACCAAATATTTAATCAAACCACCCTATCCACAATGTACTAACTTCTGAGTTCAGTTCATCCTTCACTTAGTGCAGTTAATTCTGTAAGAGCTCTGGTGACTGTCCCATCCAGTGTGGTGTTGTTAGGGATAAATATGCAACAATGGCTTATCTTTCTATAGACACCGGCCCTTTCTGCCTGATCTAGAACCAACCTCTACTAAGTTATGAGCGGGATGGCGGATAATCGCTCAGAGATCCCCTTTACTGCATCTCTAGTCTTGTCAATAAATCGTTGTTGGTTGTAATAGATATAATTTATCCAATCCATATTTTTGTTTGTCACCCACCAGAAAAATGTTGTAGTAAAACTCTCCCATATTTGATTTATAGCTTTGTATTCGTCTGGAACACCCCTGGGGATGCCTATACCCTCTATCCAAATTGGGCTATTTCCTTCCTGACTTATTTATTTTTCTCCTAATTATTCTTCCTGTCACTGGTCTTTGATGACCAATTCTTACAGGTTGGACCAACAATACTGGTGCACAAGTACCCACCCATCCCTCTGGTAATGTCTGCCGAATGCTCCCTTTTTTAGTGCATGCCCACCACACATCAGTCAAAGGGATGGTTAGGTTCCTAATTTTTTTTCCCCTTCCTTCTTTATCTAAATCAGTCACATTAATTATCTCCTTACAGCCATCAAAATCACCCAAGTTACGGGTGCCATTTCTATGTCTGTAACACTGGTATTCGCCAGGAGTTAAAGTGAATCTAGGTGGGCTGGCCGAGTATGTCAATTTTGCCAGCCCAATCCCTGTGCAATGTGGCTCTTTTTGATTGGACCCCAGGTCTAATACACAGGAAAACATTGCCTTTGGCATTGGGGCGGTCAACATTGTTGGTCGCCCAATGGAGCATGCATAACAATTGGTCTCCCCCAAGGCCCTAGCGGTGTATTTCATCCACTTTAACCAGAGATTATCATCAGGGACCCCCTCCACTTCCCCATTGTTCCATTCCTGGAGGAGAAAATCTTTCATAGTGGAGGGGTTAGTCAAATTGACTCCGTCATCCCCTTGACTGATTTACTCGGTCTATTGCCATTAATGGATTAATGACAGTACCTGCTCCCTCTATCTCTTTTGACTCCATTAAATATAATCTTAGACAAGTATCCCGTCCGTATACGTCCGCGCAAGCCCAGTAAGTTCTTTTCATGTCCTCTTTAGTGACCTTTACTATCGTTACTACCATCTCCGTGGGGATGTCGTTATACCTTCTTATCCTCCATCTGGAGGTCCAGCCCCCCCCCCGTCTCATATCTCCTTCCCCCAGTATGTCTAAATACCTGAGCCCAGGAACAATCCGCTGAGGGGGCTGAACATAAATACAACGGGATCTTATAATCCCATGTTGCTTGCTTATCCGCTCTGATAAGATCCCTAATCATAATTTTGAATCTTACTCCCCACCCTTCTCTGACTCATATTTTGTAGATCACTCGCCCTTGATGGTCAGTATGTCGGGTCGCTTTCCCTTTATTTCTTAATAATGGTAAGGCCATAGCGTAATTGGTGCGAGGTGGTGGTGGATTTTGACCTACCACGACTATTGCTGAGACTATGATGCAGCTCAGGGTCACCCATATTCCCAAAAACCGCCAACCCTCTCCTGTCTTGAGTCCTTCTGCTCGGTACCACCCCATACTCACACCCTAGGAACACACTACAGTGATGATAGGTCTGGGTAGGAGATCTTCGTTGACAGAGATGACCCCCGGACCCTGTGGCCCAGTTCCCCTCGTCAACTCTGCGTGTGCTAAGCGGTGCTTGTATGTGGTCTTACCTTCTTGCAGTGGGTAACATGGACCCAGGTTCCTCTCTCTGCTATTCTAATGGCCAAGGTGGTGACCAACATAACCTGATAGGGCCCTTCCCAACAGGCCTGCTTCCAGTTTTCCTTCTAGTGACTGGATGCTCACCAGTCACCTGGTTAGATAGTGGGTCACCTTCTCCTTTAGTTCACCTGTGGGGCACAAAACCTCTGACATACGGGTGTAGTTAATAAACTATCTTCACACATGTTCAGATTAATCTAACAATTTCTGACTGCATTCTCTTTTTAGACTATCTAAAAAAATGTTTTTTTTTTTTTTAAGTATTTTGTCCTCTCCTTCGTATATTATTTAATACAATTAGCCTCTTCCCCCCTCTTGACACATAGTTCTGCTTATGTGTCAATTTTTTCCACCTTCCTAAACATTCCCTTAGGTTATTTATCAACCAATTGCCATGCCTTTCATTTTTGAGATTGTCTTTTGCTTCTTTATTGCTCCTCCCACTTCCTTTGTCTTTTTGGTGGCTAAATTCGACTTTCATTCAGTTCAGAATCAATTAGTAATCCAATCAAACAATCTCTGATCTTGTAAAAACACTTATGTTTAGTTCAACTTCTGTTCTACCCCGGCTCTCCCGGGCTTGACCTGAAGACTGATTGTTGGACATGACAAGTCCATTTTTTTTAGGTCACTTAAGTATTCTGCCTAGCAACAAAGAATAAAAACTTCTATGTTCGTGATTAACCCAGTTATCTCTAATAGCCCACCAAAAAAAAAAAACATAATCTTTAAACCACGACCAATGTCATCCCTCTTTACTCTCTACCATTTGGGTAACATCCCTGATATATGTATGAAAAGCTAAGACTGTTTGGGAAGAGAGCAACAACATAAACTGTTCTTCCTCCTCAGAGTTCCAAATGATTTTATCATGGGCTGCCATTGCGCTCATCATTTGTTTTTTTTCTCCAATGGTTTTGGCGCTTGAAGTATAGCAGTTTTCCTGGATGAGTTTAACATTCGCCCTTCCTGAGTTATAGCGTGTCCTAGGTAAATCACCTCGCTCTGCCAAAGTTGAAGTTTCTTTTTGCTCACTTTGTGTCCCTGTTCTGCTAGGAAGGTTAACAATTGGATTGTATCCCTCTTACATCCCTCCTGAGTGGGATTAGCCAATAGAATATCATCTACATAAACTAACATTTGGCTTCCCTCCTGAGGTTCAAACTTTCCCAAATTACTAGTTATAGCCTGGGCAAAGATTGTAAGACTTTCCGAGTAGCCTTGAGGTATCCTAGCCTAAGTCCATTTCCTTCCCTGAAAAGTAAAGCCAAACCACCCTAACTATCCGGATGAACTTGGATACTAAAGAAAGCATTAGCTAAATCTATCACTGTAAAATAGGAGTTCTCTGGTTTCAATTGGTTCAGCAATGTATGTGGATCTGATACACATGGAACTCTGGGAATGATATTTCTATTAACCCCCTGCAAGTCCATGACCATCCTCCAGTCGGCGCTAGGTGCCTCCTTTCTAACAGGAAATACTGGAGAGTTCCATTGTACCTCATCTCCAGGAATTATCACCCCTCCCTTAAGTAAATGCTCAAATGTAGGTGTTATCCCTTTTATTGCTTCTGGTTTCATAAGGTATTGCTTTTGTTATGGTCTATTATCGGATCGAGGAATCACTTGTACTGGAGCTACCCCCTTATTTAGTCCAACATCTGTTGTCCTTGTGACCATAATTTGAACGGAATTGCTGCTAACTCAGCCTCCTGTTCCTGAGTTAAGAAAATCTCTTCCTGTCATCCGTTAAAACTTATCTCCAGGTGGACCCTGGGCTGGGTTTTTTTGCTCTCCAATTCAACTTTCTTCTATATCTCCCAGTGGAGTGGCCATACTGAGCCCCATTTGGTGTATTCTGCCAGTCAGTGATGTTTTTCCCCTGTTTTATCCATTTCCCTAGTGATAACCATTCCTCTGAAGGTTCTTTCACTAGGGAAACATGGGGGCTCCACCTTTCTCTGTACAGTCTCTGGCTTTGTGGTCCTAGCTCCACCTCTATAGCTGCCCGTTTTTTATCATAGTGAACCCATTTTAACCCAATTGTTTTTTCTGTGGTTTTTAACAATTCTTCCTCATAATCTGGGTTAGGACCTGGGTGCTCATTACACCATAATGTACAGTGTAAGTCATCTACCGTCATCTTGGTTGATCCAATCACTAACTCATTACTCAGGTCCATTAGTGATTTCGGTATGTCTGTGAGTCCCCCTTTTAGCAGATCCTGGCTATACCAATAGCATGGTTTTCCCTCCCCGCTCAATACCATATTATCTCTTACGACATATGCCTTCATACCCCTTAGCGTTGGCTTTACAGCTACGTTCAACTGAGTCATGGCATCCCTTCCTAGCAAATTGACCGGACACAGGCTTGATACAAGTACAGGTATGCATACCTCTCCCCCTAAATCTTCATGTTTTAAAGTCACCGGGGCCGATAATCGCTCTATAAATTGATGGCCCGAGGCCGAGCGTACCATGATTTTTTCCCCATTAATTCTAATTCCTTTGGGTATGTCGGCTACACAGATCGCTGTGCGACATGCCCCTGTGTCACACAAGAATTTAATATTTTTTCCCAATATTGTTAAGGTGAGGTATGGTTTCTGTTCTTGCTGCAGAGCCAATTCAATCGTTTCCAATTCAAACACTTCACACCCCGTATCAATGGTATCCTCTGACCCCTCTCCTTCACTATCTGTCTTAGTATCTTCCCCTTGCTCTAGTCATGCCTCATCTTCCTCTTCCTCCCTACCGGAACTGGGTGGTGGGTGTTTGTAGGCCCTTTCTCTTTTCCCCCCCAATTATTTTGCTTGCCTCTTCTTTTATTGCTGCAGCCGCGATAGTTATGACCTGGCTCGTTACAATATTTACACGGCCCCTCACACTCCCTTACAAAGTGTCCTTCTTCGTCACAGTTAAAGCACCTACTTCCTTTCCCATAGGGCAGGAAAGAGCGAAGCCTCGCTCCCCCCTCTTCTGGAGTTCTACCTCTACCAGCTATCTCCCCTAGTGGCCATTAAATACTCTGCTCCCTTTTGTTCCTTTCTTACTCTATCCTGTCTACTATTCTGCTCATGATGGATTGCATATCTCCTGACCTCGGCTAACGATGTAGTTCCCCATCCCACTAAAGTTCTCTTAATATTCCTGCTTATTTCTGGTCTCATTCCACTAAGGAATGCTATTTTTAACTGTTGATGGTACGGAGTATCATTCCCTTGCCCTTGGGGAGGCTCAGGTATCCCACTATTTGCGTTAAATACATTTCTCAGTCTCTCTAAGTATTGGCTGATGGTCTCACTGTCTTCCTGTTTACATTCATGTACTTTGGAGAAGTCAGCATGTCGATGGTAATTTTCCCTTAAATTATTACACAATTCAGTTATTTTCCCAACATATTGCCCATCATCTGCCCATGGTAGGACTGCTCCATTGGCATCCCCTGAAACCCACTGCCCCCGAACAGCTGCCCAATCTTTCCCAACTAGGGTTCTGACTGCCCTCTCAATTTCCCCTGTGTTTAGCTTAAAGCTTGCCGCTAGACTCTCCAAATCCCTCCTGAACCCCTCTATTCCTGTTTTAGGGTGCACTACACCCTCTATAGCTCTCACTACATCTCGCTGTGTTCATGCCCTATGTCTCTGGTGCATGCTCCTCCCCAGCCCTTGGGTTCGGCAAGGCTATCAAAGGGTACTGGTCATCCCCTGTGTCATCATCTACCCACTCTTTCTTCGCTGCCTTATTGTAGTTTTCTAATCTTTTTAACTCCCTGTTTTTAAACTCTCTGTGTTTACTTTCTCTAGCTTTCCCTGCCTCTTTCTCCCTATCCAATTCTATTCTTAACCTGACTACCTCCTGTTGTAAAACTTCCCCCTCTTTGTTCTCTTCACTGGCCTCTTTACTCTGCCCCCCGTCTTCCCGCCCTTCCAACATTCCGGCTTGGCCGTCATATGGTGGGGGAAGGACGGGGATCACCCCTAATCTTCTTTTACACATGACAACGGTGTCATCTGGGCTTTCTTTCCAAGCTTGCTCTACCAACTCTGGATATAACCTCTCTGCTCTTTGCTGTGGGGGAGGTCCTGAAACTTCCTTTTTTTGTATATCCCTTTCTCTCTCCATCTCTAACTTCTTCCTCTTTTCTCCTTCCTCTCTCCTTCGCGCTTCAAAAAGCCATACCCTCGCTGTCTCTAGCCCCTCCGCTCGCTGTTTTTTAACATTTGCTCCACAGTTGATATGCATTTGCGTAATCATATTTTCTAACTTTGTAACATCGAGATGCCCAATAAATCCATACCTCTTCTCCCAAATGGACCCATAAAACATATTTCTCCGATCTCTTTAGAAGTTTTATTTCCCATGGCTGAAAAATTAAAATCCCCCCTCTAGTAATAATTCCCAGAATTATTGTTCTAGGAGCTATTATTTTAGTGCGTCTTTTGAGCCAACGTATGATATGCTTTTGTAATTAACCATTTAAAATTATTTAACCCCTAACCCAGAGCTTTTATTTAAAACTCCTGTTTCATTAAAGGGGTCGATATCAATTTTTTCTCATGCGACCTAATTTTTTAGCTCCTTCCTAGAAATAATTATCACGTATACTGATGGATTCTTAAGTCTCACACGTACACAACATTATACAATCGTTTGCTAAACCTATTTGTAACCTAGAGGTCGTAACTGCTCTAGTTTCATGAAACACACAGAGTTCTAGCAAATCCCCAGCCGTATACGCGACTTTTGAACCGTCCATCCATAGCACACGACGAAAAATCATCACTTTCCCTGTTTATCGTAGCACTGTACCCAGTACAGTCTCAATAAAAAAGTAGTTTACATTGGTGATGGCCTTCACCCCTTGTCATTTCGGACTAGATTATTCTGGTAATAGCTATTTACCTAGGGTCAATTGCGGACCCTCCCTGTTTCGTAATAATTATTACTTCCTTTGACTTTGGTAACTAAGTTCAACTCATTTTACCAAAATCCATGAATAAAAATTACTGACCTTTTCCTCGCAGTCTGGATTAAAATGCTTTTTCAAACTTGTTAACGTCTTTATCATTCATAAAGAGTAATCACCGGCCTGTTTATTAACCTTAACGTCGAAGGCCAGGACTATTCTTCACGGATGCAAACACCCGGCCGTGCACGGACTTCGGTGTCTTTAGAACGATAAAGATGTATTAAGCTCCGCTCAGAAGGACCAATCTGTCAAGTGAATTTCTATCTCTAATTCGACCTAAGCTTGAATCATTACCAGAGGTTGTAAAGCTCTGGTTTTAATCATCAATGATTCAAGGTCCACAATCCACAAGTAATTATCGGTAAATTTATTCATGGAGAGCTCTCCTCAAAAACACAACCATACTGTTTTTATACCCCTTGACAAACAAAGACACTATGCTCCTCCCACCTTTAGGTGGCTTTCTTAAACAGTTCCCGCCTTCCCCCTTGAATGGTTAGTAACGCCCCCTCTGTTAGTGGGTTGACACTACATGATAATTCTAACATTTATACTGTGTTTGGGGTGAAATTCTTTAGTCATTATTCTTAAAATCCAAATTAATCTAACAGGTGCTGGAACATTAACCAATATTCTATAAGAGGTGAACTCAAGCAGTAGAAAGTTAGAGGTGATATTATAGGACACACTATGTGAAACATTGCTACTCTGTCAGCAGTTTGCTGTGGGGGTTTTCAAGTGGCAGTGTTTCCTGTAGCTGGGTTTAACCACTGATCTATTTTAAAGTGTGTCACATCATACAAAGAACTAATGAGATAGAAGTCATATAGCCTAGCAGTATTTTTCCACTCTTCAGTCCACTCTTCATGACAGCAGACTTGTATAGCTCAGTGGAGCCCCAGTTAGAGACAGATATGATACCTGCAGTGATATTGATGATCCTGTTCTGGAGCACAGGTAGGATGCTGTTATACTGATATACACTTATGACAGTTACTGAGATATGATTTGATATTGTAAGATATATATAATCATTTGCAGGGCTAGTAAAAGAACATACAACTGGAAGCAGACAGTAAAAATCTGTCTTAAAGCAGGACAATGATGTGATCACTTGTAAATGTAGTTTACTGTAGCATAAATGTCCATCTGGGGACAGGCACTAATGTAAATGAAGATGTGATGGTCAACGTTCCCTCTAAACTGTGCGCGCAGCCCGAGACTGCCGTACAGACATATCAACCCACAGAGAGAAGCATGATATTGAACTTCACTCAATTGTCAAGAGCAGTTTTCACCAACCGGTTGATCGCGATCCACTGGTCCATCTCCATGACATTCCTAGTGGATCGGCAAACATTTCTGTAAAAACCCACAATAAAGCCTTGTGGTCCTATTTTTTTTTATTTGTCTCGGGCTGTTGGCGGTCGGTGCACCTGATTCAGCTGCCCTGCGTGCCGGGTAGGTTGCCATTTTGAACTATTTAATGTGTCTGAATGTACAAACTGCCTCCCTGGCAGAGTTAATCAACTCTCCCAGTGTCTACCAGTGTCTGTTGGATAGCAGACCAAACCAGGTTTTCCTCTAGGATTTTGCCTGTTCTCTATTCAATTTATTTTTATCAAAAAAACTCCCTAGGCTGATGGCAAGCATACCCATAACATGATGCATCTACCAACCTTAAACAAATGGCAAAAAAAAATATTTTGGCAGAAAATATATATGCATATGTGTGTGTGTGTGGTTTGTGTGTGTGTTGCAGAGCATATGAGCGGAGTGGAGCGGGAGCGAGCGTGGAGCGTGAGCGGACGGATTTTGAACAGAGCGCAGAGCGGCATTTTTAAAAGGACGGAGTGTCGCCCTATGTCCTGCTCTAATTTCGCTCGCTCACACCACAAGTCTGAAGCATGCTCAAGCCTGACCCAGAATCCATCTGTTTAATTTAATTTGTGTCGTCCATGAATTTGTATTTTATAGAGCGAGAGGAGCAGCAGCAGCAACAAGAGAAAAGGGTTGAGGAATTCAAAAGTGTATGCACTGCACGCAAAGGCCCAACCATAACAAGGGAGAGAAAAAGAGAGCTGAATGTAGCATTTTTTGAAATGATTTTCATGGACTATGAACCGCTGAGTAAAGGAGAACGCGAAGGGATGCAACACTTCACCAGCGCAGCTCAACCGGGCTACACCCCCCCAAGAAACTATGATAAATCAGTACTTTACTTTGTCAAATTTACATCTGAGATGCCCCATTCACATGCTTCAGCTGGCGATCAAAAACGCCTTTAACGAGCACGACAACATTAATAGGCTGTTAGTGAAAGTCGGGCACCTGGTGAAAAGTGTACGCAAGAGCAGGTGTCCGCCCCACAAATGCCTGCGCCATTCGATGGAGCAGCCAGCTGCGGATGATTCAGTCGTTCATCCGGTTGTTCCAAAAAGACCCGTTATGGCAAAACAAACTCAAGTCTAATGTTGCTAACATCACCATGAATCAAGTACGGCAGCTGACGCACCTTGTCAGTGTGCTGACACCACTAGCAGATCTCACAGACAAAATGCAGAAGGAGCTGGGGAACCTGGGGATGATCCTCCCTGCTGTCACAGAAATCAAATCCCTGCTCACCGATTACACTCACGCTGCACTTCCAATGGGCATCGCTGCTTTTGCAGAAACATTGGCAAACAACGTGTCAATTCGCTATATAATATACTATACTGATTAACATCTAATTTTATTTTTATTTTATTTTATTTTTTTGCGGGGGGATGGATCAACTTAATATTGCAGATAGATTGTATCTTCTATCAATGTAATTGTCTGCATCACTTCCAATCCCCCATGTTTTTTTTATTTTTTATATATATATATTCCCCTTTATTACTTTTCAACCCCACCATCCTTTCCCTACTTGGAGTAAATTAGTGAACAACAACGCCCAGGCCTCTACTTCCGGTCTATAATTACTATCTACACCTTATGGACAGAGTTAATTTTACAATAATTATATATATATATATATATATATATATATATATATATATATATATATATATATATATATATATACATATACACACACATATATATATATATATATATATACACATATATATATATATATATATATATATATATATATATATATATATATATATATATATATATATATATATATATATATATATATATATTTATTTATTTTTTTTGCTCCTGAACTTCTTCTACTCTCAACCTCTCCGATCATTTTCATGATGTCCATCCGGTTTGCTTCTAAATGCCATATCTTTCTAACTGTGCTCTTTCCCAAAAGCTCCCAACATACAACCTATATACTTATTATGGACACAGTATGCTTACATTATTAGCTATCTTTGTTATTATTTGTTGTTATTTGTTATTAGTCCCATCCTTCAACTCTACTCAATACCTCCCATCTATCTCTTAACACCATCCATATAGGATTTCTATTTGCCATATATATTTCAACCATACTGTGATGTTTTACAAAAGTTCTGAACCTTTCTATTCTCATTGCTTCTACAGATTGTGAATTAAAAATAAACATTATTAACATCTAATTTTAGCGTCAGTGTTAGATCCCCGTTTCAAGACAGAATGGATAATCCGAGATGAGTCTGTATGCAACATTCGGGGAGATAAAGTAAGGCTGTGGTTTAAGCTAAAAGTGAAATACATGCAGATTTTGTTCCTTTTTTGGAGTGAGCGGGGGGCGATTTGAGTGGAGCGCGATGCAAACTGCGTTGAGCGCTGAGCGATAATGAGCGGACTGGCCTGATGTGGCTTTGGGATGGGGGAGCGGAGGGGTGAACAGCTCTGTGAGTGAGGAGCTGAGATTCTCACCGCTCCACTCCGCTCATATGCTCTGGTGTGTTGTATAATAATAATAATAGGTCATTTAGCAGACGCTCTTATCCAGAGCAACTTACAGGAGCAATTAGGGTTAAGTGCCTTGCTCAAGGGCACATCGACAGATTTTTCACCTAGTGGGCTCGGGGATTAGAACCAGCGACCTTTCGGTTACTGGCACAACGCTCTTAACCACTAAGCTACCTGCTGCCGTATGTGGTGTGCTACCTGTATGGTGTGTGGTTTGTGTGTGTGTGTGGTGTATGGTGTGTGTGATGTGTGTGTGTATGGTTTGTGTGTGTGTGTGTGTGGTGTATGGTGTGTGTGGTGTATGGTGTGTGTGTGTGTGTGTGTGTGTGTGTGTGTGTGTGTGTCATTCGTCAGCTCCTATGTTGTGGAACAGTGAATCCTCCGTACAGCTTCAGACAGGATCAGAGAAACAGCGGACTGCTCTGGCTCCGGAGTGGAGCCGCTGATCGGATCTGGACTGGATCCCGGTGGAGCGGACTGCTCTGGCTCCTGAGTGGAGCAGCTGACCGGTGCCGGACCAGGCACCGGTGGAACAGGCACGGGCCGTGCCGGACTGGACACACGCACCACTGGCTTGGTGCGGGGACCAGGAACGGACCGGACCGGGCTGGCGACGCGCACCACTGGCTTGGTGCGGGGAGCAGGAACTGGCCGTACCGGACTGGCGACGCGCACCACTGGCCTGGTGCGTGGAGCAGGAACAGGCCGGGCCGGGCTGGCGACGTGCACCACTGGCTTGGTGCGAGGGGCAGGAACGGGCCGGGCTGGCGACGCGCACCACTGGCTTGGTGCGAGGGGCAGGAACAGGCCGGGCCGGGCTGGCGACGCGCACCACTGGCTTGGTGCGAGGGGCAGGAACAGGCCGGGCCGGGCTGGCGACGCGCACCACTGGCTTGGTGCGAGGGGCAGGAACAGGTCTGGCCGGGCTGGCGACGCGCACCACTGGCTTGGTGCGAGGGGCAGGAACAGGCCGGGCCGGGCAGGCGACGCGCACCACTGGCTTGGTGCGAGGGGCAGGAAAGGGCCAGGCCGTACTGGGAACACGCACCACTGGCTTAGTGCGGGGAGCAGGAACGGGCCGGACCGGACTGGCGACAAGTGGTGCGAGGAGCGGGACTGGGTTCCTTCATTAACCCCCGCTCCTTCTGCTGCCTAACCAGCTCCTCTCGCCGTGCCTCTACACTTTCCTTCTGCTCCCTCTGAACCAATGTCCCCCGTAACCTGGTGGCCTCCTCTACTAACCAGCGGATCCGCCCTGTCGCGGCCTCATGCTGCCTCGTCGTCCAAACCGTGTGCTCCCCCCCAAAAAAATGTTGGGGATTGCCTCTCCACCCTGATCAGGGCCTCCCTCTTTCTTGCCAGATCCTCTCTCATCTCCTGCCAAGTCCATCCTCTCTGCTCCTCCTCGGCACACTGCCTGGTCCAGGTCTGGTGGGATCTTCTGTCACGATCGTTTATAGACGGGACGGACCAAGGCGCAGCGTGATATGCATACATGTTTATTTATACTGAATAAACACCACGACAAAACAACAAATGAAACGAAACGTGATGTCCAAGGTAGACAAACAACATACCTCACATGGAACAAGATCCCACAACCCACTAGTGCCAATAGGCTGCCTAAGTATGGTCCCCAATCAGAGACAACGAGCTACAGCTGCCTCTGATTGGGAACCACACCGGCCAACATAGATCTAGACGATCTAGATCTAAACCTAGAAAATGCAACATAGAACATACCACACAGAAAATACACACCCTGACTCAACAAATACGAGTCCCCAGAGTCAGGGCGTCACACCTGCATCAAAGCACCCCCACAGCATGATGCTGCCACCCCCGTTCTTCACGGTTGGGATGGTGTTCTTCGGCTTGCAAGCCACCCCCTTTTTCCTCCAAACATAACGATGGTCATTATGGCCAAACAGTTCTATTTTTGTTTCATCAGACCAGAGGCTATTTCTCCAAAATGTACGATCTTTGTCCCCATATGCAATTGCAAACCGTAATCTGTCTTTTTTATGGCGGTTTTGGAGCGGTGGCTTCTTCCTTGCTGAGCGGCCATTCAGGTTATGTCGATATAGGACTCGTTTTACTGTGGATATAGATCCTTTTGTACCTGTTTCCTCCAGCATCTTCACAAGGTCCTTTGCTGTTGTTCTGGGATTGATTTGCACTTTTCGCACCAAAGTACGTTCATCTCTAGGAGACAGAACGTGTCTCCTTCCTGAGCGGTATGACTGCTACGTGGTCCCATGGTGTTTATACTTGCTTACTATTGTTTGTACAGATGAATGTGGTACCTTCAGGCATTTGGAAATTGTTCCCAAGGATGAACCAGACTTTTTTCTGAGGTCTTGGCTGATTTCTTTTGATTTTCCCATGATGTCAAGCAAAGAGGCACTGAGTTTGAAGGTAGGCCTTGAAATACATCCACAGGTACACCTCCAATTGACTCAAATTATGTCAATTAGCCTATCAGACGCTTCTAAAGCCATGACATCATTTTCTGAAATTTTCCAAGCTGTTTAAAGGCACAGTCAACTTAGTGTATGTAAACATCTGACCCGCTGGAATTGTGATACAGTGAATTATAAGTGAATTAATCTGTCTGTAAACAATTGTTGGAAAAATTACGTGTGTCCTAACCGACTTGCCAAAACTATAGTTTGTTAACAAGAAATTTGTGGAGTGGTTGAAAAACAAGTTTTCAACCTAAGTGTATGTAAACTTCCGACTTCTTCAACTGTCAGGCCGTCTAAGTATACAGTTTGATGCGTACGCAGTGGTGGAAAAAGAACATACTTGTAATACTTCATAAAAAGAAAAGATACCTTAATAGAAAAAGACTCAAGTGAAAGTCACCTAGGAAAACACTACTTGAGTAATAGTCTAAAAGTATTTGGTTTTCTGTTTCTCAAACTAGACACTCTAATGTATTTGAATATACTTAGGTATCAAAAGTAAAAGTATAAATCATTTCAAATTCTTTATATTAATTTATGGATAGCTAGGGGCTATCCCCAACACTCAGATATCATTTACAAATGAAACGTGTGTTTAGTGAGTCCACCAGATCAGAGGCAGACACTCCTAACCGCTAAGCTACCTGCCACACCATTGAAAATGTAACAAGTACTTTTGGGTGTCAGGTAAAATGTATGGAGTAAAAAGTACATTATTTTCTTTAGGAATGTAGTGAAATAAAAGTTCTCAAAAATATAAATAGGAAAGTAAAGTATAGTAAGTAAATATTTAATAATTGTGCAGTTCTCGATACTGTGTGGGTTTATTATATATCCTAGTCAGTAAATACATATCTTCAGGGGTACCTTACTTATTAGGTGGAGGCACTGCACTACATTATTTATGGTTAGGTCCATACATCTTTACACACATTAACCTTCACATTCTGACTACTTACAGACCACCTAGTCTAATAGTCCTGCCACACACCTAGATACTAGGTCCAAACTGATAGGAACTCAGGTCCCTCAGAAGAGAGGGTTACATGAACCTAGGGGAAAGTTCACCCTGGAGCCTACAGACTTCACTGTAGTTTGGTGGGAGTATGACACATGAAGTAATATCACCCTCATATTACCCAGGCCTAGTACAGTATTTCATCATCCTGTCAGCTAGTTGGGTCCTCTCTCCTGGCCTCCTTTGGGTTTTGAGTAGGAGCCGAGGAGAGAGGAGTCGAGTAATCAAGGAAATGCAATTGAGATTTTCCCATAGAGTCGGCCCCAAATACCACCCTATTCCCTATAAAGAGCACCACTACCCAAGTCCTTAGGTTAAAGTTCACCAGAGCCATTAAACCATGCAGGTACTCCAGGCACCTGTCTCCTGCTGCTGCTGCCCCCTAGGGGTGGGATGTGGGTATTGGAAATGGTCTTACTGTGGTCTAAGCCCCAAGGTGAAGTTTCCACTAGGTCCAGATCAGGATCTGCTTCCCCTCCCCCAATCCTAACATCAACCATTAGTGGGGAAAATCCCAAACGGACCCAAGATCAGTGTCTAGGTGCAACGTCCCCCTACTCCATCACACCCCTCTTGTTGGTGGAGAGAAAATGGTGCAGTTTTAAAGCTAATTTTCTTGGCATTTCTATACATTTTGCCATGTCTAACGTGTATTCATGACCCCCCCCCCCCCACACACACCCTGCCGACCCCAGTTTGGGAACCACTAGCCTATAAAGCAGCTTTGTCCCAATTATCTCTCTTTTCTCCTAAAGTGTGCACTTGTTCACTTCCCTTCACTGAAATGTAGATGCTAGAGGTCTGTGACCTGAGTCAAGCTCAACAGGCCTGATGCTATATGTCAGGAAGAGAGAGGGAGGACAGAGAGGAGGGGGTGGGGAGGGCAGAGGAGGGCAGAGGAGAGAGTGGTGGAGAGAGGATGGAGGGGGCAGAGGAGGGGAGGGAGAGAGAGGGAGAGAGAAGGGAGAGGAGAGAGAGGGAGATGTCAAAAGAGATAGGGATGACAGACAAACATGCGGTCAACTGAATATCTTTTCATATGTCATCATAACCAGTAACCTTTTCCACTCTTCCACTCAGCTTGTCCCTGACCTCTGAAAAAACAAACAAAAGCAAATGTAAATTATATATAAACTCATCTGCAAAGAGAGGTTCACCTTTCCAAGGAAGGGGAATGTGTGTACACGTTGGTGTTGTTGCACCATACCAATGATAATCCTATCTTCCCCATCACATCATGAAATGTCATGTTGATTTTCATTTAACATCTCTCTCTTCCTCTGTCTCTCTGTTTCTCCTCAGATATCCAGGCTCAAAGCGTCAGTCCACCAGGTAGGTAGAGTATAAATCTACAGTTATTATAGCGGTTCAATATCAGTCAACTTTATTATCCCACATGGAGAAATTCATGTGTCCATACACACCATTCTAAAACCCAATAACAAGTACTGTTTTATGGAACTGCTAATACTTGTCAACCACAAAGCATTACTGCTGTTAGAATAACAGAAGCCCTGTCATAATCTGTCCTCACCACTGTGTTTTCCTCTCTGCTGTTTACAGCTGAATACTCAGTCAGACTGGTGAATGGGACCAGTTCCTGTTCTGGGAATGTGGAAGTCTTCTCCAGAGGAGAGTGGTCAGGTCTATGTCCTATGTGGTGGAGCATGAAAGAGGCTAAGGTTGTGTGTAGAGAGCTGGGCTGTGGGAATGTTGTAGCTGTATCTAGAGGACCTCTGGTTGAAGATGGAAGAAGAGGAGCCACACTATGGAGTAGATGCAGTGGAGATGAGTCTACTTTTAGAGAGTGTGGAGTAGGACCTGCTGACTGTAATGCTGGATATTATCGTCATGTGATCTGTTCAGGTAAGACACTGGTAATATTTAGATATTTAATTTGTAAATTATACAATATTTGCATATATCATGTTTTATGTGTTTTCCATTTCATTATAAGAGAGGGAGAGATGTTAGATGTATTTAAACATTATATTTGTGTTTGTCATATTGGTTTATGGGAGATGTGCATGGGCAGATCATTGTAGTTCAGATGTTACTGAAGTGAAGCTGCCTGATGGATGTCCAGCTGTTTATTTTCTATAAAGTGAAGTGAACTTATTCCTGTCTCCTGCCTGCATTATTCCCAACCCTGTCCTGAGTGACTAAGAACCCATTTCTACCTCTTACAGTATCAAACATAGCAACCTACAATCTTTTATCCAACATATTTGTGTTTAGTCCTTGACAGTGTCATCAACAAAACGGATTGAATGTTCAACCAACTATTTTTCTCCAGAGTCTGTGCAGCTTGTGGATGGAGCTGGTCTCTGCTCTGGGAGACTGGAGGTGAAGTCCAGTCAGTCCTGGGCCTCAGTGTGTGAAGCTGACTTTGACCAGCAGGATGCAGAGGTAGTCTGTGGGGAGATTGGCTGTGGGGCTCCTGCAGCTCTACAGGGGGGGCTCTATGGAGAAGGTGAGGGTCAGACCTGGGATAAAGAGTTCCAGTGTAAAGGCAATGAGTCCTTTCTCCTGGACTGTGACACCTCAGACAGAAAAAACAACACCTGCCTACCTGATAATGCTGTTGGACTCACCTGCTCAGGTAAGAAACAGTTTGTCACTCAATCAACATTGTTTCTCGCCTGGAGTGAAGAATATGAGAGGCAATATATAGTGGGCTCCAAAATTACTGGCACCCCTGTCTGGCAATGCACAAACAATACTTACAGAAATATAAACAATATAATTATAGAGAGAAACTGAAAATACCAACATGTGAGAAATACTGTAATATATTAATGTTCCAATGGAACCCACCAAAATCATTTATTGATTAAATTAAAAATCAATGTCCTCCAAATCAAGGTTTCACAATTAATTGCACCCTTAAAGATTATTGTAAATAACATCTACCAAAATTAAACCAGTGTTAAGTTAATATTTTAATCTCAATGGTTGAACTCAACTATTTCAGTGTCTCTGTGCGTCTCCCAAAAGGTTGTAATGCTTTTGTATCAAGAAACGGACAGAGTCCCGGTCTGCATCGTCAGGCCTTTATTCATTGAGAATTCTGTTCATCACAATTTCAGAGTCCATCTTTTATACTCACACGTCATACAAAAATCCCACCCCTTTTAGGCGGGCTGTTTTCCTCTGCTCTCCTAACCATCAGGTCACACACACATGTTCTTATCATAGGCTGCATTCCTTAGTTATCGCCGTCCTCATACTCCTTAAAAAGCCTAACCGTTTCTCTCCTCCCTTAATTGGGAGGCCTCTTTATCTTGGTTTCCCAGTTGTCTGTAGCCAGTTCTCCTTGTCCTTTGTTATCTTGGTTTCCCAGTTGTCTGTAGCCAGTTCTCCTTGTCCTTTGTTGTCTGGTCTAACTCTTAATCACATTGCTAAATAGTAGCTCAATGTCATAATCTTTACTGGTCCTACACTCACACATTCTAATACATTTCACACAGTTTCAGGGTGTAATAATTAGTCATTAATAATTATTCTATCAACCAGGAATTAAATTCAGTTTATTTAAGTGTATCTAAGTCTTAAGGAACTATATTGAGCCATCACATCACTTCCTGTTTCACTAGGGTATAAAAATGAGGTAACACGCATACAATATCCCTTTGTCATCCAACACCATGAAGAAAACAAAATAACTGGCAGTTCAAAAGAGACAGATGGTCGTAGACCTTCATAAATCTGGTAATGGCTACAAGAAGATCCACAAACGATTGAATATACCACTGAGCACTGTCAGGGCAATTATTAAAAAATAAAAAAGATATGGAACAGTTGAAAACCTCACGGGTAGAGGACGCAAATGCATTTTGCCCCCCAGGATAGGGAGGAGGATGGTGAGAGAAGCAACAAAATCCCCAAGAATAACTGTGAACGAATTGCAGGCCTTGGTGGCGTCTTGGGGTCACCAGGTTTAAAAAAGCACCATCAGACGCCACCTCCACAACCACAGGCTCTTTGGAAGGGTTGCCAGAAGAAAGCCCTTTCTGACCCCAAGACACAGATGCAAGCGCTTTGAGTTTGCCAAATGTCATTTACATTATGACTGGAAGAAGGTGCTCTGGTCAGATGAGACCAAAATTGAACGTTTTGGTCAGATACAGCATCGACATGTTTGACGTCGAAACAGAGATGCATACAAGGAGAGGCACCTCATACCCACGGTGAAATATGGTGGTGGGTCAGTGATGATTTGGGGCTGTTTTAATTCCAGAGGTCCAGGGGCACTGGATGGCATAATGAATTCCACCAAGTATCAGGCAATTTCGGCTGACAAAGAAGGCTGGGATTTGGCCGTAGGTGGAGTTTCCAACAAGACAATGACCCAAAACATACCTCAAGATCCACACAGAAATGGTTCTGTGACAAAAAAAAAATATCTTCTGCCATGGCCATCTCAGTCAGACCTCAATCCAATCGAAAATCTGTGGGCTGATTTGAAGATGGCAGTTGATAAGCGCAAACCCAAGAATGTGAAGGATCTTGAAAGGATCTGCATAGAGGAATGGTCCAAAATCCCTCCAAATGTGTTCCTTAACCTTGTCAAACATTACAGGAAAAGACTCCATGCTGTTATCCTTGCCTGAGGTTGTTGCACTAAGTACAAATTAAGGAGTGCCAATAATTATGAAACCTTGATTTAGGTGACTTTTATTTTGTATTAAATAATTGTATGATTTTGGTTGGTTCCATTGAAACATTAATAAAGTACAGTATTGTTTATATTTTTTAATGTATTGTTGGTGCAGTCAGGGGTGCCAGTAATTTTGGAGCCCACTGTAGATGTGTTTTAGTGTGAAAATAGTAAGATTACTGTCTCTCTCTCTTCTCTCTGTGGTCCTCTGTAGCTCAGCTGGTAGAGCACGGCGCTTGTAACGCCAAGGTAGTGGGTTCGATCCCCGGGACCACCCATACACAAAAATGTATGCACGCATGACTGTAAGTCGCTTTGGATAAAAGCGTCTGCTAAATGGCTTATTATTATTATTATTCTTTTCTCAGAGCCTGATGATGTGAGGCTGGTGGGAGGAGGCAGTCGCTGTGCTGGTGGAGTGGAGTGGTACGACCAGGGAGAGTGGAGGACTGTGGGAGCTGATGGCAGGAAGAAGGAGGTTGTAGCTGCAGTAGTGTGTAGACAGCTGGGTTGTGGCTCCACTGTTTCAGTACTACCTGGAAACACCACTAGAGGGTTTGGAGTTTACTGTTCTGGGTCTGAGTCTTCACTGAGGTTGTGTTGGAGAACAAATTATCTCCTTCCTGTATTCACAGTGATCTGCTCAGGTAATAACAATATATTATAATTATATTCAACTGATTTCCTTCATTCATACAACTTCCTCTGCACCTCTCACAATGACTGTTTAGCTTGTAAGTCTGCTTTGCAAAACAGATCACTCAGTCAAGTAGGAATAAAATACAACTTAAATATCCCAGAATGCTTTTGTATTTGAACGTTATCTCAGTGAACGTCTCTACTCACTGCCACTGTCACATGTCAGTTATTGTCATATCTAAATGAGGAAAGTAGTTGAGGAGCTACGTTTTCTTTTTCTCTCCTCTTGTTCCAGATGTCCTGCTTCAGCCTGATATCAACATATGTTGTCTCAGTGACTGTAGGCCCACTACTCATGTTGCCCTGTGAGGGAGGGTGGCTAGCACTGTTACATGCTGATGTTATTGTCATATCTATAGGAAACTAGTTGAAGAGGTTTTTCTTGTTCTCTTTTATTGTTACAGATCTCCTGGTCCAGCCTGATATCTTCCTGACTGACTCAATGGGAGGGGTCTCCAGGGGCCACCAGGGGCCCGAAGTGTTTAGGGGCTACAACTTCACCATCACCTGCTCCACTCAGCCACAGTACCCAGGAGGCTCCTTCCTCCTCACGTTCACCGGCTCCAACAGAACCCAGACCCAACCAGCTGTCAATCACTCTGCTGCCTTCCTCTTCCCTGCTGCAGATGGCTCCCACCAAGGGAACTACAGCTGTGTTTATGACAATTATGTTTTCTCTCATAACTTCTCCTCTGAGAGCGAGCTCCTCTCCCTCACCGTCACAGGTAACTGAACATGATCCAGACTTCTAACTTTGTCATTGACATATTTCCCACAGATCAATGTGATGATGACCAGTCCCCTCATCAAAGGTGTTTCTGTTTGCAGCCTCTCCTCTGCCAGCCTTCATCATCAGACACGTTGTAGTGCTGCTGATCCTACTGACAGCCATCACCACCATCTACCTGTACTACAAGGTAAAGACAGTTACTCAGACGTTACAAGTCATTTAAATGTTTGTGTCTATGAGCAGGGTTCAGATTCTACATTGGTCTATATCTGTGTTTAAGGTGTGTTATTAACTCGGCTCTCGAGTGGCGCAGTGGTCTAAGGCACTGCATCACATTGCTAGCTGTGCCACTAGAGATCCTGGTTCGAATCCTGGCTCTGTCGTAGCCGGCCGCGACCGGGAGACCCATGGGGCGGCGCACAATTACGGGGCGGCAGGTAGCTTAGTGGTTAAGAGCGTTGTGCCAGTAACCGAAAGGTCGCTGGTTCTAATCCCCGAGCCGACTAGGTGAAAAATCAGTCGATGTGCCCTTGAGCAAGGCACTTAACCCTAATTGCTCCTGTAAGTCGCTCTGGATAAGAGCGTCTGCTAAAATGACATTAAAAAAATTAAAATTAAAAAAAACTATTGGCTCAGCGTCGTCCAGGGTAGGAGAGGGAATGACCGGCAGGGATGTAGCTCAATTAGTAGAGCATGGCGTTTGCAACGCCAGGGTTGTGGGTTTGATTCCCATGGGGGGCCAGTATAAAAAATGATGTATGTACTCACTAGCTGTAAGTCGCTCTGGATAAGAGCGTCTGCTAAATGACGTTAAAAAAAAAATTTACCAGATGAGAATGAGAGGCGCGCGGAGAATGAGAGGCGCGCAGAGAACGAGACACAGAGACACACACACACACAGAGAGAACGAGAGACCGGGATTTTAATAATAGCTGAAAAGTTCAGAATTAGTTTATCTTTCTAGAACCTTGGAAGACATCTAAAAAGAGTGACAGCAACCACCATTATTGCTTTTAGTTTGTTTTTTTGCAACCATGGTAACATGGGGTTTTGGTAACATGGGGTTTTAATTATTTTTAGAGAGTAGCTCAATTACGTCTGTTTTGTGTTCCAGAATGTATTGCTGCTTTTAGCTTTTGTCTTTATGTCTTTATCTTATTTAGTGTTTCTCTTAGATTCTTCATCTTGAAGTGTTTCCATTATTAGTCCATGACTGACTCACTCACTCACTCTTGGTGCTGTGTCTCCCTAGACCACCAGGAGGCAGAAGAGAGTAAACAGGGTGAGCAGCATGGATCTTTATGTTGATGCCAATGCCATGGAGATGGTCTCTCTTAATTCCAGAGCTGAAGCTGGACCGGGAGAGGAGAGAGCAGCCCAGGGGACTGAGTAGGAGTAGAATGATGCTGACCCTACATGCTGATCTTAGGTCAGTTTTGTGTTTTGAACTCGATGG
>NW_028158415.1:0-76586 GCF_964263955.1 Coregonus lavaretus | reverse complement strand
TCTCCCAGTTGACTCACAAGCCTTTTAACCAAGGCCCCTAGATATAACAAAGTGTAAATGACCTCCATCAAGACCTGAGACGTGTTCATCTGTGATCCTTAAGATACTTTGACAACATCAAACCCACGATGAGAATCTGCTCTCGACGCAACCAAAACATGGTGTCATCATTGATTTGTCCCCTAGGTTGATTATGATTCATACCAGCACATCCAATGTTACCACACTGTCCTCAACCCAGTGTCTTCATAAATTATAAAGGGAGTGAAATACGAGCCCCATTTGAAAGCACTTCATCTCGCCCTCCCTCGGTGACTCAACACATGTAACATTTGGTTCAGCTTTGTCCCTTTTAGAGGGGGAGGTGAACATGCACGAGAAACAAAACAACATTGAATCGCAGACAGAAATAATCACTGAGCGAAATGAGAAATCTGCCAGGACAGAAACTGCAAAGTCAATGAGAGGTGGAGTGGGCCTTCCATGCAACCCCGGTTGTCATGACGACTTGTTATCCCGAGCGCTCTCCCCGAGGCGTCGGAATCAGGAGGGGAGGGCAACGGGAACCGAACGCTATTCTTAAAAACACAGCAACAGGCAAATTAAATTACAGACCCAGGGAGAGCCACGCCTAATCAAATAAAGCAGGGGGCCTGTCGGAAGCCTGCCAGTCGCCTGCAACAGCACACCCAGGAACTGAGCTCTGTTCATCCCTCATGGGACACTGAAGGACCCCTAACCTTGGGGAGGGGGTCAAGGGAGGTGGGAGAATGCTAACACCAACAATGGTAATGAGAAAGGTTATAGTTGTCTATTTCACATCAGACATGCCATGCATATAAACACTAAAATGCAGTTCAACAATGAGCAGAAAGAAATTCAGTTGTAAAAGGTAAGCCAGTCTAAGCAATTGACTTCAGCAGTGTCCCATAGGGCTCTGGTCAGATGTAGTGCACTATATAGGGAATAGGGTGCCATTTGTTATGAATCCAGTGTAGTGAAGGTGTTCCAGTGTAATGGAGGTGTTCGGTGTGCTAAACGACTGACTCCAGATCAGTTTGTTCACAGTATAGCGGAGGTGTTTATGCTAAGTGACTGACTTTAGTTGAGTCTCTTCATCTCCTCTGGGGGTTAAGGAGGCCGTCTGATTGGGTCTTGGCATGGTGTGACGCTAACACCAGCCAACTCTCTTACAAATTAGAGGACCTCTGATTACGTTGACACCAGCCAAATTTCACTGATTCAAATCACAATGCTCTAAAACTTTGCGACACTAGCATGGTTCCACTCAAGTACACCCACTTCAAATCACTTGAAAAGACAAGAGTGTAAAAGTAGCTAAAGCAACAGTATTACTATGGTAGAACTATACAAACTATACAACTCAAAACTTAACTCAATTATCCTATCTGTTTCTCTGTAGCTCAGTTGGTAGAGCATGGTGCTTGCAATGTCAGGATAGTGGGCACAAAATTATGTGGACACCTGCTTGTCGAACATCTCCTTCCAAAATCATGGGCATTAATATGGAGTTGGTCCCCCTTTGCTTCTATAACAGCCTCCACTCTTCTGTGAAGGCTTTCCACTAGATGTTGGAACATTGCTGCGGGGACTTGCTTCCATTCAGCCACAAGAGCATTAGTGAGGTAGGGCACTGATGTTGGGCGATTAGGCCTGGTTCGCAGTCTGCGTTCCAATTCATCCCAAAGGTGTTCAATAGGGTTGAGGTCAGGGCTCTTTGCAGGGCAGGCAAATTCTTCCACACCGATCTCGACAAACCATTTTTGTAGGGACCTTGCTTTGTGCACGGGGGCATTGTCATGCTGAAACAGGAAAGGGCCTTCCCCAAACTGTTGCCACAAAGTTGGAAGCACAGAATCGTCCAGAATGTCATTGTATGCTGTAGCGTTAAGATTTCCCTTCACTGGAACTAAGGGGCCTGGCCCGAACCATGAAAAACAGCCCCAGACCATTATTCCCTCTCCACCAAACTTTACAGTTGGCACTATGCATTGGGGCAGGTAGCGTTCTCCTGGCATCCACCAAACCCAGATTCGTCCATCGGACTTCCAGATGGTGAAGCGTGATTCATCACTCCAGAGAACAGATTCGTTTGTCGGGCTGCCAGATGGTGAAGCGTGATTCATCACTCCAGAGAACACGTTTACACAGTTCTTGTGTTGACGTTGCTTCCTGAGGCAGTTTGGAACTCGGTAGTGAGTGTTGCAACTGAGGATAGACGATTTTTACATGCTACGCGCTTTAGCACTTGGCGGTTCCATTCTGTGAGCTTGTGTGGCCTACCACGAGCTGAGTCGTTGTTGCTCCTAGACGTTTCCACTTCACAATAACAGCACTTACAGTTAACTGGGGCAGCTCTAGCAGGGCAGAAATTTGACAAACTGACTTGGAAAGGTGGCATCCTATGACGGTGCCACATTGAAAGTAACTGTAAGGCCATTCACTGTAAGGCCATTCTACTGCCAATGTTTGTCTATGGAGATTGCATGGCTGTGTGCTCGATTTTATACACCTGTCAGCAATGGGTGTGGCTGAAATAGCCAAATCCACTAATTTGAAGGGGTGTCCACATACCTTTGGCCATGTAGTGTATGTCAAACGATATAATCTAACCCTATTATGTTGCATGCAAATGGAATGAAGGCTAGCCCTGCCTAGCTTGTTATTTGGCTATACTGCTGCATCTGTCATGACTGTGTCAGATATGTTCACATAGCCAGACATTCTTTAAAATGTCTGCTTATGACAACTTGAGCTAGGTTGTGTCAACCTCAAACAGCTTTATGACAAAGGGTTCAAGTGAACTAAAACTTTGGCTAGCTACCACACAGCACACTTTTGTCTTGTTAGCTTGTGAGAGAATAAAACCTTTAGCTGGATAATGGAAGAACACAGTGAACTTGAACTCTGTTGCCTTTTTACAGAGTTTCCTGATCTGAGGAAGGACAGGTGTTGAATTATATTATTTTACCTGGCATTCTGAATTTCATTTCATGGAGGAACTGTAATTAAGATTCTGGTGGAATATCTGCATTCCAAATGGCACGATATTCCCTTTATAGTGCACTACTGTTGACCAGGGCCAATAGGAGGAACTCAGAGGAGAGATAGCAAATAGCAGAGAGAACAGAGAGCGCAGTTCACAGAGAGAACAGGATGACACCAGATGATATGCATCTTAATAATGGAGAAAGAGAGGGAAATGGAGAAATGGTTTTCATTTTCTGAGATAAAAGAGAAACACTGTCACAAGCTTTAAAACTTGGTAACAATGCACTGACCTGAATACTCTTTCATATGGCTTAATAAGCAGCCATATGATAGAATGATTATGTTTGATTTTAAGTCCCTGTTGCCCAGGTAACAGCTAGGGAAACAGATTCTTCCTGGTACTTACTTTAATACTTCAATAGTTCATTTATAGCTACCTGGAGCCAAACAATACACAATGGTGCTTGTTTTATGAATGAAATTTTATATTTTACAGTCCTATCAGCTTCAAAATTAAAAAGAGGCCTATAATAACCCATATAAGTGTGTCATATGGCATGAGATCCTTATATTCCTTGCAACAGCCTTGGCTATATTTTCTTGGACCTGATGGGCAAAGCTAGTGGTTGCTTCCCAAATGGCACCCTATTCCCTATATAGTGCACTACTTTTGACCATAGTGAACTGGTCTGGTCAAAAGTAGTGCACTATATAGGGAATAGGGTGCCATTTGAGATGCACACAATGGCTACAATGGAGACTAAGCTGCCAAACAGCTCTCGTAACATTTCATCCAGATGAGATGAGCAGGTTCTCTTGGAAACCTGCCTGGACATATAGTGTAAGCATGTGAGGTCTATGTGCCAACAAATATGAGAGCAGAGAGACCAAAGTGTCCTTGATGATGACAACAATGTATACAGGACTACAGGCAGGAAGCTATGATAGGTATGATAGCACATGGCACTCTGCTACCCTACATCCCTTTTCTCACTAGTTTGGTCGATAGATTATCTATCCCACTTCACTATACAAGGCAGTTAGAGAAGGACTTGCCTGTGCCCTCTACCCTTTCCACTCTATTTCCCCTTCCTAACAAAGGCACCTCCCTGGCCCTGCCTCACTCTCTGGGGGCCATTCAAGGATTCTAGGACCTGCCCCGCCCCACTCTAAAGGGTAATTTTAGTATGCCTGCCCCCCCCCCCCCCCCCCCCCTCGCCACACACACACATACACTCCCTGGTCTATCCCCTCTATAAAGGCTAGTTTTCCCCTCCTGCTGATAAGTAGGGGTAATTAATGGCTGGCCTTGGCCTTGGCTCTTTGGTTCTGGCTGGGGGGAGGAGGGCTGATAGCCTGGGCCTCTCTCTCACTGTCTCTCCTTTCCCCTCTCTCTCTCTCCTTTCCTCTCTCTCGCTCTCTCTCTCTCTCTCTCTCTCCTTTCATCTCTCTCTCTCTCTCTCTCTCTCTCTCTCTCTCTCTCTCTCTCTCTCTCTCTCTCTCTCTCTCTCTCTCTCTCTCTCTCTCTCTCTCTCTCTCTCTCTCTCTCTCTCTCTCTCTCTTCTCTTCTCTCTTCTCTTCTCTTCTCTTCTCTTCTCTCTCTTCTCTTCTCTTCTCTTCTCTTCTCTTCTCTCTCTCTCTCTCTCTCTCTCCTCTCCTCCTCTTTCAACAGAGACACAGACCCTCTTCATTACACATGCCTCTGAGGGACGGGAGGAAGAACCACACACTGAGGGAGCAGGGGAGGAGGGGGGAGTGGAGGGAGATCATGGAGAGGGGGAGGGAGAGAGAGGTACAGTGAGAGATAGAGGGAGGGAGGGGGGGGGGGGAGGAGGAGGGGGGGCATAGGGTTACTATAGTACCACATGTAAAAAATAATAGCAAAGTAGTACCCACGAGAAACCAATAAAATAGCAAAGGCGCCCGACTGGACGACTGGATGTGATCAGCAATATCTTCTCCCTCACTTCACCACTCTGTGATCAAAAATGTCTATGGCTATACAATGACTATTTACAGACTTAGCAACTGGCCACCCTCAAGAACACACTCTGTAAACTGTGACTCATGACTCAATATCTATGCTTAGTACCTTAGTACCTTAGTCTAAAACCCACTCGTCTTCCCTTACCTAAGTTATTGATGTGATATATGGACACAACCAATTACAACAGATGCTAAAATATAATGTGCATGAAACATCCAGACAAAAAAGCTCAATAAAATATGTTTCTTTATTACCAGAAATAGTCACATTTTCAGAATTAAAACCTTTGTCCGAGTGCTTCTCCCCAACATGTAAATAAAGGGCTGAGTTGGAGCCGTGTTACAACATACAAAGAACAGCAATCTCATAAAATTGGTCTGGGGTGGTCTAGCGGTTAGGGCCGCTGCCTTCAGAGCACATAAACCGTGTTGGCATGGGTTCAAATCTGGCCCACGCCCTTCTAACACAAACCCTTTTCCAACTTTCCTGTCTCTATCCAATGAAGAAAAATAATGAATCAACAGCAGCCCAGCGGAGGACAGTGCTAGCCATGTATGGCTAATTAGAAGGATTTAGTGTTGTGCATAATAAAGCTATACTAATAACTACACAATTATGAATCTGTAATATCATTATGAAGATACAGTGTCACTGTGGTAATGACATGCAATTAGAGCATAATAGTTATCACCAGGATCATAGCATCAATAATTCAACATGGCCACATCTCAGCCCAGTTGCAGAGTGAGGATGACTTCTAGCCAGGAAAAAGAGAGGCTAAAGAAGATGGCTGGCTCTATCCGGCGCCCAAATGGTGATGGCTGATGCCATATAATTGGGCTGCCCAGCAAATATATAATTAAATATATTATTTGGGGAGCTAAGAATGTTCCAAGAACAAATGCTAAAATTCTAGCACTTTTTCTGTCTTATCTCAACGCTCGGGCACGCTACCCAAGCTCCGCCCCTGTGCCTTCTTCTCCAAGAAGCTCAGCCCGGCGGAGCAGAACTACGACGTTGGTGATCGGGAGCTGTTGGCTGTTGTCAGAGCCCTGACCGTGTGGAGGCACTGGCTCGAGGGGGCGAAACACCCTTTCCTCGTCTGGACTGACCACCGTGACCTGGAGTACATCCGGGCAGCGAGGAGGCTGAACCTTCACCAGGCCAGGTGGGCCCTGTTCTTCACCCGGTTTGATTTTACACTGTCCTGCATACCGGGTACAAAGAACGTGAAGGCAGACGCACTGTCACGGCTATACAACACAGAGGAGAGGCCCATAGACAACACCCCCATACTCCCGGCTTCCTGCATTGTGGCGCCGGTAGTATGGGCGGTGGACGCGGACATAGAGTGGCCGTTACGCACAGAGCCATCTCCACCTCAGTGCTCAGCTGGGCTGCGGTACGTGCCGTCTCTTGTCCGTGACCGTTTGATCTATTAGGCACACACGTCCCCCTCCTCTGGTCACCCAGGTATTGGCCGTACAGTGCGCTGCTTGACCGGAAAGTACTGGTGGCCTACCTTGGCTAAGGACGTGTGGGTGTATGTCTCCTCCTGCTCGGTGTGCGCCCAGAGTAAGGCACCTAGGCACCTCCCAGCGGGTAAATTACATCCTTTACCAGTTCCACAACGGCCATGGTCCCACTTGTGTATTGACTTTCTCACCGATCTCCCCCTCTCTCAGGGTAACACCACCATCCTGGTCGTTGTGGACCACTTTTCGAAAGCCTGCCGCCTCCTTCCTCTGCCCGGTCTGCCCACGGCCCTGCAGACTGCGGAGGCCCTGTTTACGCACGTCTTCCGGCACTATGGGGTGCCAGAGGACATAGTGTCTGACCGGGGTCCCCAGTTTACATCCAGAGTCTGGAAGGCTTTCATGGAACGTCTGTGGGTCTCGTTCAGCCTTACCTCTGGGTTTCACCTCGAGTCTAATGGGCAGGTGGAACGGGTGAATCAGGATGTGGGTAGGTTCCTGCGGTCCTACTGCCAGGAACGGCCGGGGGAGTGGTCGGTGTTCTTGCCATGGGCCGAATATGCCCAGAACTCTCTCCGCCACTCCTCCACTAACCTATCGCCATTTCAATGTGTTTTAGGTTATCAGCCGGTTCTGCCACCGTGGCATCAGAGCCAGACCGAAGCTCCTGTGGTGGATGACTGGTTTCAGCACATGGAGGAGACATGGAACGCTGCTCACGTCCACCTCCAGCGCGCCGTGTGTCGCCAGTAAGCCAACCCTGACCGCCACCGCAGTGAGGTCCCGGTCTTTGTACCGGGTGATCGGGTCTGGCTCTCGACCTGGAATCTGCGCCTCTGCCTGCCCTGCTAGAAGCTGAGCCCGCGGTTTGTGGGGCTATTCAAAGTCCTGAGGAGAATAAACAAGGTTACCTATAGGTTACTACTCCCTCCAGATTACCGTATTAACCCCTCGTTCCATGTGTCTCTCCTAAGGCCGGTGGTGGCTGGTCCACTCCAGGAGTCCCGGTCAGGGATATCCTTGATCCCTTCCTGTTGCGGGATTTCCACCGTCACCATCCGGCTCGCCCTGCTCCGCGTCCTCCTGGCCGTTCCCGAGGCCGGTGTCGGCGGGGGGGGGGGGGGGGGGGGGGGGGGGGGAGTAGTAACCTATAGGTAACCTTGTTTATTCTCCTCAGGACTTTGAATAGCCCCACAAACCGCGGGCTCAGCTTCCAGCAGGGCAGGCAGAGGCGCAGATTCCAGGTCGAGAGCCAGACTGCCGCTCCTCATCTCATCATTCCATTTGTTTTGTCTTGTTTATTACACACACCTGGTTCATATCCCCTCATCAGTACCTGTATAACTGTTCCCTCTGCCCCCTTGTCTTTGTGTGTGATTGTTTATTGTGGAGGTTAGATTAGCTCGGTGGAGCTCTTTGTATGTTGTATCGCCGGGATATTTCACCCGTGTGCCTTGTTGCTTCCAGTGCGCCTGATTTCCGCACTGGAGTGTTTGACGCATTGCTGCGTACCGCTGTGTTTTCGGAATAAACCTTTTATTCTGTGATTTACTCTCCTGCGCCTGACTCCTTCAAAATCACTCACCACACTAACACACTTATATACAGCAATCATATACCAAAGCACATCCCAGAAAGCCCCTCAATCCCTAACAGGTACCATATACCCACACATGTATAAATCAGGAATGTACAGCAAACTTGTACACATTGTAAAATATAAAAATAGAATACAGTATTCAGAACGTGACCTACCTCTTGCATCACATTTTCATACTGGAGAGACCTGACGTTTGTGATCTCCCCCTATCTGCAAGTGGGGCCAATAACAACATGCCTTATTGTAACCAACCAATAAGAGTGCTTGAACATTAAATACATATTTCTTTAGAGGCACGTGGAAACATAACCAACCCTGCTACACATGCAGAGAAAGGGTCCAGAGAGAATCATTAAAGTGTCACACCCATTTCATCCTTGGTAGCCGTATACATAGCCAGCGACTCACCAAAGAGATTTGGTTATCCGCTATTTTAACCTCAATCCAAGGGCAATGTTACAGTATGTAAGTCTAATGATCAAAGGCTATTTGAGTCGACGAGACAGCTTTAGTCAGTTGAGGATAGAAATATGACTGTTGGTTAAAATTGAAAAGAAGGAAAAGGGGGAAGAAAATGCCAAACTGAATACACTGACCCATAAAAACTGTTAAAACATCAATCAACCTAGTCAAAGATGAACAAAAAAAATCTAAAGCTTAATTAAGGAATGGAAACATCTTCATAGAAGTCAACTGTGATTCTTAACATCTGGGCTCCTTTGAAACCCCCGACAGCTTGCCTGCTGTTCAGAGAGCTGCCAGATAATCTCAATGGTCCACCCCATTTGTGTGAGACAGGCAGAACAAATGAATAAAAAGCATAGTTCCAGGACCTCAGCGTGATAGAGAGAGAACAGGGAGAGAGAAAGGGAAATAGAGAGAGCAAGAAACAGATAGGAAGACTGAGAGAGATGAAGAGCGAGAAACTGAGAGTAAGAGGGAGAGGGGGGAGGGAGAGAGGGTAAGAGAGAGATGGGAAGAGAGAGCTAGAGAGAAAGAGAGGGAGAGTAAGACAGAAAGCGAGGGAGGAATAAGAGTGAAAGAGAGGGAGAGTAAGACAGAAAGCGAGGGAGGAATAAGAGTGAAAGAGAGAGAGGAATAAGAGAGAAAGAGAGAGAGGAATAAGAGAGAAAGAGAGAGAGGAATAAGAGAGAAAGAGAGAGAGGAATAAGAGAGAAAAACAGGGAGAGTAAGAGAGAAAGAGAGGGAGGGTGTAGGATGCAGGATAGCAGAGAATGGTGGTGCTTGTTTAATTCATCACGAACTTTAATGGAAAGATCCCTAAAGTCATGATGTAACAAGATCAAGAGAAAGAAAACTAAAATAGAGAACTCCCTGAGAGAGAGAGAGAGAGAGAGAGAGAGAGAGAGAGAGAGAGTTGAAATGTCTTTATTCTTTTAAAACTTGTGTGATTGTAATATTTACTGTTCACTTTTTATTTTTTATTCACTTTTGCTTATCCATTTTGCTTCCTTTGGCAATGTAAACATATGCTTCCAATGCCAATAAAGCCCCTTGAATTTAACTGAATTGAGAGAGAGAGAGGGAGATGAAAATGCTCTGACCAAAATGTGTCTTTACTGTGGGCTCAGCACTCAATCTGTAAACAAACACGTGCACACGGACACACACATGCACGCGCACACGCCCACACATGACTGATGTTTGACTCTATCCTAACACTGTTTTGGTATCAGGTCTCCCTACTCCTAAATCTCACGCTAACTATTACAGGTGTAACAACAAAACTGTCCCAGGGGCCTAAAGTAGTGACACCATCAACTCCTAGAAGTTGATGATCTCTGATGGATGTTGGGAAAGTGAGAAAACAGTTAGTCCCTAGCTCGATCACTTCTGTTTGCCTAGTAGCAAGCACCTTCAACCAGGGCCACATAAAGCTCATATGTTTGGGAATGATCTAAAGATAGACGATCTATCGTAATTATCTATTCCCCTGCAATGCTCATATAGAAGGTGAAGTTAAGTACCTTTCCCAAGGGTGAGATAACATGGCCTCACTGCTCCAACTTTTTATACAGAGAGTTGGTCAAAACAGAATGGCTGCTGTGTGTGTGCTAACTACACAATGGTGGTGAATGAGGTTAGGTACCCTCATGTAATGTAAAAGGACTTTGACATCTAGTGAAATTAGCTTTATACTTTAAATGAAATCCACTTTGGCGTAAAACACCCCAACTGCTTTTTTTACTGAGTTCAGTGATATCTAAAGCAGTAGCAACACAGTAAACAGTGGTCACGTTGCTTACACATGTCTACCTTTAACAACAAATGGCACAAACTAATTCTAATTTTGTCACGATCGTCGACAGATGCGGACCAAGGCGCAGCGTGATATGCGTACATTCTTTTATTACAGTACACAACACGAACCAAAACAACAAAACAAACGATACGTGAAGTCCTGGATTGAACACAAACCTTCCGGAACAAGATCCCACAAATTAACAGTGCCAAACAGGCTGCCTAAGTATGGTCCCCAATCAGAGACAACAAGCTACAGCTGCCTCTGATTAGGAACCACCCTGGCCAACATAGATATACACGAACTAGAACACAACCTAGAAAACCAAACAATAGAAAATCCACACCCTGGCTCAACATTTAATAGTCCCCAGAGCCAGGGCGTGACAAATTTAACTGCCTCAAATGTGACTAGTTTCAGGAAACTAGGCATATGTCGCACGTCACTACTTTTTGAACATTTGAACATAAACATTTATTTTCTATCAAAATGCTGTTCAGTATGTGTTGACAGTCGTTTCTACCATGCCGTTTTTGAAAGATATAACTTTAGCCACCGAGAACAACAAAAGTTTTGCTACTTTTCTCAACAACATTGATGCCCTGAATTTAGCAGGCGCTATTGACAGATCAGTTGGAAAAAGTGATGTGTAACTTTCTGCACACGCCACAGTCAGTGTGAACCAGAGAGACTTGACACAACGCTGGCCAAACAAGATGTTGCTACAAACAAAACTGAGTTAAATGGTTCCAGTCTGCTGTGAAGCGTTCATCCATGTATACGGGTAAGAGTGTAGCAACATTTTCAGATATAAGTTTCACATTTTGTCAGAAAGTTGTTTTTATTGCAAGTTAATGTGTACTGTTAGTTAGCTAGCAAATGTTAGCTTGCTGGCTCACTAGCTAACGTTACGTGTATGATCTGTGTAGTAATATTATTTGAATCAGAAATCCATTTGCATTGCTAGTTATAGCCTAATGTTGACTAGCTAACATTGAACCTAGTTTGTTAGTTTGACTAACCTCGACTAACCGGTGCCCCTGCACATTTACTCTGTACCGGTACCCCCTGTATGTAGCCTCCCTACTGTTATTTTATTAGACTGCTGCTCTTTAATTATTTGTTATTTGTATTTTTTACTTATCTATTTTTTACTTAACACTTTTTTTCTTAAAACTGCATTGTTGGTTAAGGGCTTGTAAGTAAGCATTTCATTGTAAGGTCTACACCTGTTGTATTCGGCGCATGTGGCAAATAAAATGTGATTTGATTTGATTTAGCTACCTGCATATTCATACTACAGCTATGACAATGTTTGTATTGGTAGTAGTATGAGTTGGGATTATACCGGTTCATTGTTTAGCTAGCTAGTTACCTAGCTAGCTACATGTCTAAACAAAATACTTATTACACGACCCATCAAATTAGCCAGGTGTTTCTGGGGGTGATTACGGCCATCTATTGTATTTCATGAACATGTGTACATGTCTAGACAATACTGACCCATCCACTTAGCTAGATGTGGCTGGGGGGTGGTTATAGCATTTCCTTCACATGACCCATCAATTTAGAAAAGTGTGTCGGGTAAGCGTCATCTAATAATGATAATATGTTTATACAATATTTTTATCTGGACACTTTCTGTTTTTGATATTGCTACTATGCAAGTAACCACTTCACTGTACTGTTTACACCTTCTGTATCCTGTGCATGTGACAAATAAACGTAGATTTTATTTGATATAGCGGTGTGTTTACCTCATCGCCTCACATGTGAATCCTTAAAGAGATGGGTGGGGCTAAGGCTTAAGAGGGTGTGAACGATGCTGAATGGGTGTATACAAAGAAGAGCTCTCCAGTAGGTGTACCAAATCATTTAAGGGCCATTTTCTCAAAAGTGGGGTTACAAGTTTATCACCTTTCAAAGCAGAATTACTTTCCCATTGTTCCTCAACTGCAGTGTATAATATACCATTTTCTAGCTCCGAGTCTCCACTTTTATGTAAAAAACACAATTTCAAATTTTGCTACATAAGACCGAATCGAGGCGGTCGGTCACAAATGTCTTTAACTCCAAATTATCCTTGAACATGAAAACTGCCGGTAACACAGGCTAACATAACTAAGCCATCGTTCAAAAACTCACATTTTCTATTTTGCAGCCGGTGGGAATTCATTTGTCAGTTTAATTTCGCAGGTGCCCTTAACACGCCTATCAACAACTGGCGGCTCGCCGTGAACAAGCAGCACCATCTGTGTGTGCTGGAGCGCCAGTCACCATGGAGTCATCCCTCTATGCTACGGCAACGCTAAGGCAGCATCACAAATGGCACCCTAATCCCTATATAGTGTACTACTTTTGACCAGGGCCCATATGGTTCTGGTCAAAAGTAATGTGCTATATAAGGAATAGGGTGCCTTCTGTGATGCAGCCTGAGACTCCATTAACATCCGCGGGTCCATGCATCTTTGGCCATCATTTATTTGGCAAAGGCAATTAGGAAGCCCCCAAAGACACCATGTGTGGTAGGACCAAGTCTCCCCTCTTAATCACTTGTAGTAATTAATTTCTCTGAGCTGTATCATTAGGTATCAGCACCGTCACAGTCTTTCCAGCCAAGGCGTGTAGGAGACGACAAAAGGAAGGAAGAGAAAAAAAGGAGGGAATCATCACAAAAACCTCAGATCTGGGAGAGCTGGGTGGCTGTCCAAAAACGTTACAAGGTTGTCCCACGAGCAGCGTAATCCATCAAAGTGATTTTTCTTCTGCCCCCTCCTGTTCCAACCCCCTGTCTCCTTTGCAACGTAATCATTTTCCTCTCAGAGGTTGTGACATTCATAAAGGATGCTGCGGCTGGGCTGGTGCCACGTCTTGCCAAGGTTTGGGAAGATATAAGTGTGTCTTAGACGCGTGCCTACAGCTGAGGCTAGGGGTGTCTCCTCTTCTCTTCCCACGTGGCCTGGTATCTGATACTCTGACAGTGGAAAAGACAGCCTTACACGCCTGATCAGTCAATCCGGCTCAGTTCTAGATAGCCTAATCCGCTCTCTGCTAACGTTAAGGAAAATATATCTCTCTCTGAATGGTTTCACTCCCCACCTGCTTCAGCAAGAATCAAGCAAACCTATACAGGGGTGGACTGGGATTTCTAACACACCGGCCCATTTTTTTCCTTGTGGCCTCCACACCGGCCCATTGTTTTCCTTGAGGCCCCACTATTAGCCAGATAATTATGATTTTGCACGCAAAATAACAACAAGTTAGACAGGCCCACTAGGCTACAAATGGTAAATGTCAGGTAAATGCCAGATGGTCAGTCTGCCCCTGAACCAATACAGTGTTTTTACTTACTAATAATACTAATAATAATAATAATAATAATAATAATAATATGCCATTTAGCAGACGCTTTTATCCAAAGCGACTTACAGTCATGTGCGCATACATACTTACTGCAACTATAAGCCCATGTCTTATTATTAAAAAGAAACCTGTATGCAGTCTATATTTTTGTTTGTTTTTCAGCTCCAAAATTCAAGGTTGTGATTGGCTAGCTAAATGTCATAACTTTGTTTCCTCTTTAACAACACGAAATTGGATTGACACGCCACCATGCATGTCCTGACAGTATATGTCCTGATGGTGCGCATTTTTAGATATGTCGGTCCAAAACATTAAAGCCTTTTCTTAAATAATTCTTAGAATTACACATTTTCCATACAGGAAGATAGCTTAATAATCAACTTCCTACTTCTTAGAATCCAAACATTGTTTGCTTAAAATGCTATAGCTAATTGCTATGGCTCTTTCTTTTCTCCTGACATCCCAATTTTGTCTTGACTACCTACGACTGCAACTCGGATTCTGTTGATACGCTGACCCAGTACATGTCAAAGCACTTTTTCAAACATGTAGAGTGAGGAAAAACACAGAAAAAGAGAGAGAGAGATGGGGATGAGGAGGAAAAAAGCAAACACCGTCTGACAAGTTTGTGGTGCATTTGGCTCAGGCAGCGAGATTCCTTTAGGATCTGAGAGGAGAGACGAGGATAGAGAACATAGTCAGAGCGATTGTTCTTCCATGTGGAAAGGTGACACAAAGAGAAATGTGAGCGGGCCTTCCAGTGGGAGGGGTGTGTGAGAGAGAGAAATATAGAGATAGAGAATAAACAAGGTACAAAGCTTTTTGATGGTAAGGAAGCTGGCTGAAAGGAATATGGTAGAGTAATTAATGTTACAGCACTTTAATGAACACAAACATTTGAAATATTAATGCACTTTGCAGATATATAAAACACAAGCTCCCCCCTCCTCCCCCCTCTCTCTCTCTCACATGCACACAAGACTGCTGGGTCTGCTGGGCTGAATGGTTGCTCTCAGAAGTGGAATACAGTATCAGGGCATAGTATACTGAAGGCTCATTGAACACAGTCTGGTAGTTTGGACACACACACATGCGGGTGCACGCATGTGCACACACACACACACACACACACACACACACACACACACACACACACACACACACACACACACACACACACACACACACACACACACACACACACACACACACACACACACACACACTCACACACACACACACAAACTCACACACACACACACACACACACACACACACACACACACACACACACACACACACACATACACACACACACACACAGAACCCCCAGCCAGGGTATAGGGAGGGACAGAACGCTCTGAGTTTTACAGCAGTGGAGAGAGACACTCTCCACAGCGCCTTAGAGAGAGTCCATAAACAGTGATGGATGGCCCATCATCATTTAACTCTTTGGTGACTTTTCAACAGTGTCACACCCCACGAACCACATGCAAGAGGTGAGCTGCAGCAGACAGTACAGACAAAGTAAAAAGGCAGAGAGCCCAATAGAAAGGAAATGCGGACAAAATGAGGCCCAAGTGGGACAGGAAAATATAGAGATATATGTAGAAAGAGAGAAAGAAAGACAGAAAGAAAGAGAGATGGGAAGTGAGGAAATGTCTTTGACATCAGCCTGACTAAACTTCCCCACACACACACGCGTACACACACACACACAAAATGCCCAATTGGACAGTTTGCCTCCCTCCTTGCTTCCTTCGATGTCACCATCCCACACACACACATACTAGCTGTGTTCTTAACACAGCGCCGGAGAAGATGGCTGCCGTTTTACAGCCCTCTAACCAATTGTACTATTATGTGTGTTTTTCCGCGTTATTTGTAATTTATTTTGTACATAATGTTTCTGCCATCGTCTCTTATAACCAAAAAGAGCTTCTGGATATCAGGACAGCGATTACTCACCTCGTATTGGACGAAGATTTTTTCTTCAACGAGGCGGCCGCGAAGGATATCATACAGACACACGACAAGGCCCAAATCCCCGTCATTCGCGTGAGGAAGAGACGGAGATATCGTGGACGCAGATCGGGGTGCCTTGTAAGGATCCGACGGCGAGCGAGTAAACTGCCTCTTCCATCAATCCTATTAGCCAACGGTCAATCTTTTGAAAATAAAGTGGACGACTTAAGATTACGGTTATCCTACCAACGGGACATTAAAAACTGTAATATCTTATGTTTCACCGAGTCGTGGCTGAACGACGACAATGATAACATTCAGCTAGCAGGCTATACGCTACATCGGCAGGACAGAACGGCTGACTCCGGTAAGACAAGGGGTGGCGGTCTGTGTATATTTGTAAACAACAGCTGGTGCACAAAATCAAATACTAAGGAAGTCTCGAGGTTTTGCTCGCCTGAGGTAGAGTATCTTATGATAAGCTGTAGACCACACTATTTACCAAGAGAGTTTTCATCTATATTTTTCATAGCTGTCTATTTACCACCACAAACCAATGCTGGCATTAAGATTGCACTGAATGAGTTGTACAAGGCCATTAATCAACAGGAAAACGCTCATCCAGATGCAGCGCTCCTAGTGGCCGGGGACTTTAATGCAGGGAAACTTAAATCCGTTCTACCTAATTTCTACCAGCATGTTAAATGTGCAACCAGAGGGAAAAAAACTCTAGACCACCTTTACTCCACACACAGAGACGCATACAAAGCTCTCCCTCGCCCTCCATTTGGCAAATCTGACCATAACTCTATCCTCCTGATTCATGCTTATAAGCAAAAACTAAAGCAGGAAGCACCAGTGACTCGGTTAATAAAAAAGTGGTCAGATGACGCAGATGCTAAGCTACAGGACTGTTTTGCTTGCACAGACTGGAACATGTTCCGGGATTCTTCAGACAGCATTGAGGAGTACACCACATCAGTCACTGGCTTCATCAATAAGTGCATCGATGATGTCATCCCCACAGTGACCGTACGTACATACCCCAACCAGAAGCCATGGATTACAGGAAACATCCGCACTGAGCTAAAGGGTAGAGCTGCCGCTTTCAAGGAACGGGACTCTAACCCGGACGCTTATAAGAAATCCCGCTATGACCTCCGACGAACCATCAAACAGGCAAAGAGTCAATACAGGTCTAAGAATGAATCGTACTACACTGGCTCTGACGCTCGTCGGATGTGGCAGGGCTTGAAAACTATTACAGACTACAAAGGGAAGCACAGCCACGAGCTGCCCAGTGACACAAACCTACCAGACGAGCTAAACCACTTCTATGCTCGCTTCGAGGCAAGCAACACTGAAGCATGCATGAGAGCACCAGCTGCTCCGGATGACTATGTGATCACGCTCTCCGTAGCCGATGTGAGTAAGACTTTTAAGCAGGTCAACATTCACAAGGCCGCAGGGCCAGACGGATTACCAGGACGTGTACTCCGAGCATGTGCTGACCAACTGGCAAGTGTCTTCACTGACATTTTCAACATGTCCCTGACTGAGTCTGTAATACCAACATGTTTCAAGCAGACCACCATAGTCCCCGTGCCCAAGGACTCTAAGATAACCTGCCTAAATGACTACCGACCCGTAGCACTGACGTCTGTAGCCATGAAGTGCTTTGAAAGGCTGGTCATGGCTCACATCAACAGCATTATCCCAGAAACCCTAGACCCACTCCAATTTGCATACCGCCCCAACAGATCCACAGATGATGCAATCTCTATTGCACTCCACACTGCCCTTTCCCACCTGGACAAGAGGAACACCTACGTGAGAATGCTATTCATTGACTACAGCTCAGCATTCAACACCATAGTGCCCTCTAAGCTCATCACTAAGCTAAGGATCCTGGGACTAAACACCTCCCTCTGCAACTGGATCCTGGACTTCCTGACGGGCCGCCCCCAGGTGGTAAGGGTAGGTAACAACACATCTGCCACACTGATCCTCAACACGGGGGCCCCTCAGGGGTGCGTGCTCAGTCCCCTCCTGTACTCTCTGTTCACCCATGACTGCATGGCCAGGCACGACTCCAACACCATCATTAAGTTTGCCGACGACACAACAGTGGTAGGCCTGATCACCGACAACGATGAGACAGCCTATAGGGAGGAGGTCAGAGATCTGGCCGTGTGGTGCCAGGACAACAACCTCTCCCTCAACGTGACCAAGACAAAGGAGATGATTGTGGACTACAGGAAAAAAAAGAGGACTGAGCACGCCCCCATTCTCATCGACGGGGCTGTAGTGGAACAGGTTGAGAGCTTCAAGTTCCTTGGTGTCCACATCACCAACGAACTATCATGGTCCAAACACACCAAGACAGTCGTGAAGAGGGCACAACAAAGCCTATTCCCCTTCAGGAGACTAAAAAGATTTGGCATGGGTCCTCAGATCCTCAAAAAATTCTACAGCTGCACCATCGAGAGCATCCTGACTGGTTGCATCACCGCCTGGTATGGCAACTGCTTGGCCTCCGACCGCAAGGCACTACAGAGGGTAGTGCGTACGGCCCAGTACATCACTGGGGCAAAGCTTCCTGCCATCCAGGACCTCTATACCAGGCGGTGTCAGAGGAAGGCCCTCAAAATTGTCAAAAACTCCAGCCACCCTAGTCATAGACTGTTCTCTCTGCTACCGCACGGCAAGCGGTACCGGAGTGCCAAGTCTAGGTCCAAAAGACTTCTCAACAGCTTCTACCCCCAAGCCATAAGACTCCTGAACAGCTAATCATGGCTACCCGGACTATTTGCACTGCCCCCCCACCCCATCCTTTTACGCTGCTGCTACTCTGTTAAGTATTTATGCATAGTCACTTTAACTCTACCCACATGTACATATTACCTCAACTACCTCAACTAGCCGGTGCCCCCACACATTGAGTCTGCACCGGTACCCTCCTGTATATATAGCCTCCCTACTGTCACTTTATTTTACTTCTGCTCTTTTTTTTCTCAACACTTTTTTTGTTGTTGTTTTATTTTTACTTTTTTTGTTTAAAATAAATGCACTGTTGGTTAAGGGCTGTAAGTAAGCATTTCACTGTAATGTCTGCACCTGTTTTATTCGGCGCATGTGACCAATACAATTTGATTTGATTTGATTTGATTTGTATCTAGAGCAGGGGTAGGCAACTAGATTCAGCCGTGTTGGAGCGGATGGTCGGGGGGCCGGAACATGATTATAATAATTTGTAAAATACAAAAACAATATATATTTGTCGACCCATGATCTAGAGCATGAAAAATCCACTATCTCCTCCCCTGCCAACGCAGACAGAGAAAGATTGAGAGAGAGATCGAGAGTGATCGAGAGAGTGATTGAGAGTGAGAGAAAGAGAGAGAGAGAGAGAGAGAGAGAGAGAGAGAGAGAGAGGCTCTGCTCACACTTACTGGTCTGAGGCCAAACCACATGACTAACAACATTGGACACTTTATGAAACACAAAGCCTTCACTATCTCATCTTGGAATATCCAAGGCCTGAGGTCATCTGCCTTTGGCCTAAAGAGCAGGAACCTGGACTTCACCAAATAAATCAGAAATACAGACATTGTCATCCTACAAGAAACATGGTATAGAGGAGATGGACCCACTGGTTGCCCTCTAGGTTACAGAGAGCTGGTAGTCCCATCCACCAAATTACCATGTGTGAAACAGGGAAGGGACTCAGGGGGTATGCTAATTTGGTATAGAGCAGACCTAACTCACTCTATTAAATTAATCATAACAGGAACATTTTACATTTGGCTAGAAAAAGGTCCTCCTGTGTGCTACCTATATCCCCCCGCTAGAATCCCCATACTTTAATGAATACAGCTTCTCCATCCTAGAGGGGGAAATAAATCATTTCCAGGCCCAGGGACATGTACTAGCCTGACACCCTCAGCGCACAGCTGGACAAACACCTACCTGGAGGTGACAGCATTCCCTCTCCCAAAAACGGGTCACAACTCCTGCAGCTCTGTCGCACGCTGGGTATGTACATAGTCAATGGTAGGCTTCGAGGGGACTCCTAAGGTAGGTACACCTATAGCTCATCTCTTGGCAGTAGTACAGTAGACTACTTTATCACTGACCTCAAACCGGAGTCTCTCAGAGTGTTCACACTCAGCCCACTGACACCCCTATCAGATCACACCAAAATCACAGTCTACTTGAACAGAGCAATACTCTACCATGAGGCATCAAAGCCAAAGGAACAAAATAATATTAAGAAATGCTATAGATGGAAGGAAAGTAGTGTGGAAACCTACCAAAAAACAATTAGGCAAAAACAAATTCAATCCCTTTAGATAACTTCCTGGACAAAATGTTTTACTGTAATAGTGAAGGTGTAAACTTGGCAGTAGAAAACCTAAACAGTATATTTGACCTTCCCTATCAAATCTAAACATTTAAAGCAGACAACCTAAGAAAATTAACAACAATGACAAATGGTTTGATGAAGAATGCCAACCAAAAACATAGAGACCCAGAAAACCTGAGCCTACGCCTTCACTATGGTGAATCACAAAAAACAATACAGAAATACACTATGGAAAAAGAAGGAACAGCACATCAGAAATCAGCTCAATGTAATTGAATAATCCATAGAATCGAATCACTTCTGGGAAAATTGGAACACACTAAACAAACAACAACACGAAGACTTATGTATCCAAAACAGAGATGTATGGATGAACCACTTCTCCAATCTTTTTGGCCCCATAACAAAGAACAAACAGCAAAAACATATACATGATCAAATACAAATCTTGCATGATAAAATATACAGACCACAAATTGCAATTGGCTATACTTAAACTCTTTAACATCAACCTTAGCTCTGGCATCTTCCCCAATATTTGGAACCAAGGACTGATCACCCCAATCCACAAAAGTGGAGACAAATTTGACCCCAATAACTACCGTGGGATATGCATCAACAGCAACCTTGGAAAAATCTTCTGCAATATCATTAACAGCAGACTTGTACATTTCCTCAGTAAAAAAAAACTTACTGAGCAAATGTCAAATTGGCTTTTTGCCAAATTACTGTACGACAGACCACATATTCATCCTGCACACCCTAATTGACAAACAAACAAAACAAAACAAAGGCAAAGCCTTCTCATGCTTTATTGATTTCAAAAAGCTTTTGACTCAATTTGGCATGAGGGTCTGCTATACAAATTATAAAATCCATGTAAAAATTGGCAAAGAATTCACACATTTCTTTCTGCAGAGCTGTGGGGTGAGACAGGGATGCAGCTTAAGCCCCACCCTCTTCAACATATATATATCAACAAATTGGCGAGGGCACTAGAACAGTCTGCAGCACCCGTCCTCACCCTACTAGAATCTGATGTCAAATGTCTACTGTTTGCTGATGATCTGGTGCTTCTGTCCCCAACCAAGGAGGGCCTACAGCAACACCTAGATCTTCTGCACAGATTCTGTGAGACTTGGGCACTGACAGTAAATCTCAGTAAGACAAAAATAATTTGCCAGGACCACAAATACAAATTCCATATAGACACCGTTGCCCTAGAGCACATACCTCAGCCTAAACATCATAGCCACAGGTAACTTCCACAAAGCTGTGAACGATCTGAGAGACAAGGCATGAAAGGCCTTCTATGCCATCAAAAGGAACATCAAATTTGACATACCAATTAGGATCTGGCTAAAAATATTTGAATTAGCTATAGAACCCATTGCCCTTTATGGTTGTGAGGTCTGGGTTCCGCTCACAAAAATATCCTCTGTGTACAACGTAAAACACCAAATAATGCATGGAGAGCAGAATTAGGCCGATACCCGCTAATGATCAAAATCCAGAAAAGAGCCGTTAAATTCTACAACCACCTAAAAGTAAGCGATTCCCAAACCTTCCATAACAAAGTAATCACCTACAGAGAGATTAATCTGGAGAAGAGTCCCCCTAAGCAAGCTGGTCCTGGGGCTCTGTTCACAAACACAAACAGACCCCGCAGAGCCCCAGGACAGCAACACAATTAGTCCCAACCAAATTATGAGAAAAAAAAAGATAATTACTTGACACATTGGAAAGAATTAACAAAGAAACTGAGCAAACTAGAATGTTATTTGGCGCTAAACAGATAGTACACAGTGGCAGAATACCTGACCACTGTGACTGACCCAAAATTAAGGAAAGCTTTAACTATGTACAGACTCAGTGAGCATAGCCTTGCTATTGAGAAAGGCCGCTGTAGGCAGACCTGGCACTCAAGAGAAGACATGCTATGTGCACACAGCCCACAAAATGAGGTGGAAACTGAGCTACACTTCCTAACCTCCTGCCAAATGTATGATCATATTAGAGACACATATTTCCCTCAGATTACACAGACCCACAAAGAATTCAAAAACGAATCCAATTTTGATAAACTCCCATATCTATTGGGTGAAATACCAGTGTGCAATCACAGCAGCAAGATTTGTGACCTGTTGCCACAAGAAAAGGCAACCAGTGAAGAACAAACACCATTGTAAATACAAATGTTTATTTATTTTCCCTTTTGTACTTTAACTATTTGCACATCATTACAGCACTATATATAGACATAATATGACATTTATGTATTTTTTCTTTTGGAACTTTTGTGAATGTAATGTTTACTGTTAATTTTGTATTGTTTATTTCACTTTTGTTTATTATTTATTTCACTTGCTTTGGCAATGTAAACACATCTTTCCCATGCCAATAAAGTGCCTTGAATTGAAATTGAATTGAGAGATTGAGAGATTGAGAGAGCGAGAGAGATTGAGAGAGAGAGAGAGAGATGGAGAGCGAGAGAGAGAGAGAGAGAGCGAGATTGAGAGAGAGAGAGCGAGAGAGAGATTGAGAGCGAGAGAGAGAGAGATTGAGAGAGAGAGAGAGAGATGGAGAGCGTGAGAGAGAGCGAGATTGAGAGCGAGAGAGAGATTGAGAGAGACATTGAGAGAGAGAGAGAGAGAGAGAGAGAGAGAGAGAGAGAGAGCGAAAGAGAGATTGAGAGAGAGAGAGAGAGACAGATGCAGCAGGAGAGAAAGAGTACAAGGATGACACAGCGATAGTGTGGGATAAAGAGAGGGGGGACAAAAGAGAGATACTGTAGGGAGAGAGACAGAAAAAGAAAGAGCGATAGGGCAAGAGAGAGGGGCGACATTAATCGTCTTTCGCTAAGGCAATGAAAAAGAGAGTCTGAAAAAAAGCAATTGCCACATGCACAGTATGACACAGAAGAGCCAAAGAGAGAGAGAATGCAGTAAGTGCACCTAGAGAAAAAGAATGCATTTACTTTCTCTTTTCACCAGAGAGAGGGAAAAGTAAACCATCTATTACAGTTTACTTTCACCCATGGGAGATGTGAAATTGGGGCACTCAGAGAGGGCGGAATGAGAACCTGGGTTACCTTGTAAATCCCACGACATAACAGGCCTCAAGAATATCAGAGCAACACATTGAGAGATCAGTAGTATAGTAATATAATAATATATTATAAACTGGGTGGTTTGAGCCCTGAATTCTGATTGGCTGAAAGCCATGGTATATCAGACCGTATACCACGGGTATGACAAAACGTATAGTTTTACTGCTCTAATTATGTTGGTAAACAGTTTATAATAGCAATAAGGCTCCTCTGGGGTTCGTGATATATGGCCAATATACCATGGCTAAGGGCTGTGTCCAGGCACTCCGCGTTGCGCCGTGCATTTTTTTATTTATTTAATTTCACCTTTATTTAACCAGGTAAGCCAGTTGAGAACAAGTTCTCATTTACAACTGCGACCTAGCCAAGATAAAGCAAAGCAGTGCGATAAAAACAACAACAGAGTTACATATGGGGTAAACAAAACATAAAGTCAAAAATACAACAGAAAATATATATACTGTGTGTGCGAATGTAGTAAATTATGGAGGTAAGGCAATAAGTAGGCCATAGTGCAAAATAGTTACAATTTCGTATAACACTGGAATGATGGATGTGCAAAAAATGATGTGCAAATAGAGAATACTGGGGTGCAAATTAGCAAAATAAATAACAATATGGGGATGAGGTAGTTGGGTGGGCTAATTTCAGAAAGGCTGTGTACAGGTGCAGTGATCGGTAAGTTGCTCTGACAACTGACGCTTAAAGTTAGTGAGGGAGATAAGAGTCTCCAGCTTCAGAGATTTTTGCAGTTCGTTCCAGTCATTGGCAGCAGAGAACTGGAAGGAATGGCGGCCAAAGGAGGTGTTGGCTTTGGGGATGACCAGTGAGATATACCTGCTGGAGCGCAGACTACGGGTGGGTGTTGCTATGGTGACCAGTGAGCTAAGATAAGACGGGGATTTGCCTAGCAGTGATTTATAGATGACCTGGAGCCAGTGGGTTTGGCGACGAATATGTAGTGAGGGCCAGCCAACAAGAGCGTACAGGTCACAATGGTGGGTAGTATATGGGGCTTTGGTGAGAAAACGGATGGCACTGTGATAGACTACATCCAATTTGCTGAGTAGGGTGTTGGAGGCTATTTTGTAAATGACATCGCCGAAGTCAAGGATCGGTAGGATAGTCAGTTTTACGAGGGCATGTTTGGCAGCATGAGTGAAGGAGGCTTTGTTGCGAAATAGGAAGCTGATTCTAGATCTAACTTTTGATTGAAGATGCTTAATGTGAGTCTGGAAGGAGAGTTTACAGTCTAACCAGACACATAGGTATTTGTAGTTGTCCACATACTCTAGGTCAGACCCGCCGAGAGTAGTGATTCTAGGCGGGTGCAAGCAGCGTTCGGTTGAAGAGCATGCATTTAGTTTTACTAGTGTTTAAGAGCAGTTGGAGGCTACGGAAGGAGTGTTGTATGGCGTTGAAGCTCGTTTGGAGGTTTGTTAACACAGTGTCCAATGAAGGGCCAGATGTATACAAAATGGTGTGGTCCGCATAGAGGTGGATCTGAGCGTCACCAGCAGCAAGAGCGACATCATTGATATACACAGAGAATAGAGTCGGCCTGAGAATTGAACCCTGTGGCACGCCCATAGACACAGTCAGAGGTCCAGACAACAGGCCCTCCGATTTGACAAATTGAACTCTATCTGAGAAGTAGTTGGTGAACCAGGCGAGGCAGTCATTAGAGAAACCAAGGCTATTTAGTCTGCCAATAAGAATGCGGTGGTTGACAGAGTCGAAAGCCTTGGCCAGGTCGATGAAGACGGCTGCGCAGTATTGTCTTTTATCGATCGCGTTTATAATATCGTTTAGGACCTTGAGCGTGGCTGAGGTGCACCCATGACCAGCTCGGAAACTGGATTGCATAGCGGAGAAGGTACGGTGAGATTCGAAATGGTTGGTGATCTGTTTGTTAACTTGGCTTTCAAATACTTTCGAAAGGCAGGGCAGGATGGATATAGGTCTATAACAGTTTGGATCTAGAGTGTCACCCCCTTTGAAGAGGGGGATGACCGCGGCAGCTTTCCAATCTCTGGGGATCTCAGACGTTACAAAAGAGAGGTTGAACAGGCTAGTAATAGGGGTTGCGACAATTTCAGCGGCTAATTTTAGAAAGAAAGGGTCCAGATTGTCTAGCCCAGCTGATTTGTAGGGGTCCAGATTTTTTAGCTCTTTCAGAACATCAGCTGTCTGAATTTGTGTGAAGGAGAAGCGGGGGGGGGGGGGGGCATGGGCATGTTGCAGCGGAGGGTGCAGAGCTGGTGGCCGGGGTAGTGGTAGCCAGGTGGAAAGCATGGCCAGCCGTAGCAAAATGCTTGTTGAAATTCTCGATTATTGTAGATTTATCGGTGGTGACAGTGTTTCCTAGCCTCAGTGCAGTGGGCAGTTGGGAGGAGGTGCTCTTATTTTCCATGGACTTTACAGTGTCCCAAAACTTTTTGGAGTTAGTGCTACAGGATGCAAATTTCTGTTTGAAAAAGCTAGCCTTTGCTTTCCTAACTGATTGTGTATATTGGTTCCTGACTTCCCTAAAAAGTTGCATATCGCGGGGGCTGTTCGATGCTAATGCAGTACGCCACAGGATGTTTTTGTGCTGGTCAAGGGCAATCAAGTCTGAGGAGAACCAGGGGCTATATCTGTTCTTAGTTCTGAATTTTTTGAATGGAGCATGCTTATTTAAGATTGAGAGGAAAGCACTTTTAAAGAACAACCAGTCATCCTTTACTGACGGAATGAGGTCAATATCCATCCAGGATACCCGGGCCAGGTCAATTAGAAAGGCCTGCTCGCTAAAGTGTTTTAGGGAGCGTTTGACAGTGATGAGGGGTGGTCGTTTGACCGCGGACCCATTACGGACGAAGGCAATAAGGCAGTGATCGCTGAGATCCTGGTTGAAGACAGCGGAGGTGTATTTAGAGGGTACATTTGTCAGGATGATATCTATGAGGGTGCCCATGTTTACAGATTTAGGGTTGTACCTGGTAGGTTCGTTGATAATTTGTGTGAGATTGAGGGCATCTAGTTCAGATTGTAGGTTGGCCGGGGTGTTAAGCATATCCCAGTTTAGGTCACCAAGCAGTACGAACTCTGAGGATAGATGGGGGGCAATCAGTTCATATATGGAGTCCAGGGTACAGCTCGGGGCTGAGGGGGGTCTGTAGCAAGTGGCAACAGTGAGAGACTTATTTCTGGAAAGGTGGATTTTTAGAAGTAGAAGCTCAAACTGACCTGGATAGTACGATAGAGCTCTGCAGGCTATCTCTACAGTAGATTGCAACCCCACCCCCTTTGGCAGTTCTATCAAGACGTAAAATGTTGTAGTTGGGGATGGACATTTCTGAATTTTTGGTGGCCTTCCTAAGCCAGGATTCAGACACTGCTAGAACATCAGGGTTGGCGGAGTGTGCTAACGCAGTGAATAACTCAAACTTAGGGAGGAGGCTTCGGATATTAACGTGCAAGAAACCAAGGCTTTTACGATTACAGAAGTCAACAAATGATAACGCCTGGGGAGTAGGAGTGATACTGGGGGCTACAGGGCCTGGGTTAACCTCTACATCACCAGAGGAACAGAGGAGGAGTAAAATAAGGATATGGCTAAAGGCTTTAAGTACTGGTCTTCTAGTGCGTTGGGTTCAGAGAAAAAAAGGGGCAGGTTTCCGGGCGTTGTAGAATAGATTCAGGGCATTATGTACAGAAAAGGATATGAAAGGATAGGAGTACAGTGGAGGTAAACCTAAGCGTTGGGTAACGATGAAGGAGATAGCATCACTGGAGGCACCGATTGAGTCAGTCTCTGTGTGTATGGGGGGTGGGACAAAGGAGCTATCTAAGGCAGGTTTAGCTGGGCTGGGGGATCTACAGTGAAATAGTACAATAAGAAATAAGCGAAACAGCAATAAGCAAGGCATATTGACATGGGAGAGAGGCATAAAGCAATCACAGGTGTAATTCGAGAGAGCTAAAACAACAGCTGGTAATGGCGACAAAGTTTGGGCTGAGGCTAAACATAAACAGGATGCGGTACGGTATAAAGGAACAGTCCAGCAGGCATCAGCTGTATTGCTGAGTTATCATAAGGTCCGGTGAACAGCAATAGGATAGTTTGGAGGTAGTTCGGGGGCTGCTATAGCACTAGCTAGCAAGTGGCCACGGCTAGCGTGTGCTAGCGTGCCGGGGCTAGCAGATGGATCTTCGTGGTCGACGTCGTAACAGGAAGCCTGTTGTAACCACATCAGAGGATTTCGTCGGCAGACCAGTCGTGTTGGATCGGCGGGGCTCCGTGTCAACACTAGGAGGTCCTGTCCGGTTGACAGAGAGGTAGATAGCCTGGAGATGGGCTCAAGGCTAACTCAGGGCTGATTAGCCAACCACAAAACATCCATTTGGTTGCAGCTAGATAGTAGTGATGAATCCGGTGTTTATGGAACAGTGATTCCGGCAGAAAAACCGATATGTTCAGGGTCGATAACGCACTGTGCAGACAGTGCAGACTGGCCGAATAATAGTCCAGGCTAGAGCTGGCTGGCTGGTATGTAGTGCAGGCCACGGCCACGGACAATGGTGAGGACCGCTAACGGTGGCTAATAGCAAGTAGCTAGTTAGCTGGCTAGCGATGATCCGGTGTTAAGGTCCAGTGGTTCCGGCAGAAAATCCGATATGCTCTGGCTCGATAGCGCGATGTGCAGACTGGCCAACAATTGTCCAGGCTAGAGCTGGCTGGTAGGTAGTGCAGGCCACGGCCACGGACAATGGTGAGGACCGCTAACGGTGGCTAATAGCAAGTAGCTAGTTAGCTGGCTAGCTGGCTAGTTTCAGCCAGAGGTTCTGGATAAAAATGTATGAAGAAACAACAGAATCCTTCCCACATTGGGTGAGGCGGGTTGCAGGAAAGTATATTTAGTTAAGGGATGGAAAGTGAGATTAAGAAATATATACGAAAAATACAAAAAAATACAAAAAACAGGCTATTTACATAAAGGACACTACAGAAAACACGACCGCACTGCTATGCCATCTTGGTTAAAAGCTGTCCAGGCTAGAACAGCCCTTAGCCGTGGTATATTGGCCATATACCACACCTCTTCGGGCATTATTGCTTAAATAAATCCCATTTAGCAGACACTTTTACGATATAGAATAGTAACTAGTATAGTATATTAGCTAGTATAGTAGGTATCCCATTGTCCTAAGTTAAAGATATTCATAGAATTATCAGTTGTCTTGAGTCAATAAGTATTTAACCCATTTGTTATGGCAAGGCTAAATAAGTTCAGAAGTAAAAATGTGCTTAACAAATGACATAAGTTGCATGGACTCATTCTGTGTTCAATAATAGTGGTTAAAATGATTTTTGAATGACTACCCCATCTCTCTACCCCACACATATAATTATCTGTAAGGTCCCTCAATTGAGTACGGATTTTCAAGCACAGATTCAACCACAATGCCTTGCAAAGAAGGGCACGGATTGGTAGATGTGTAAAAAAAAAAAAAAGCAGATGCTGAATATCTGTTTGAGCATGGTGAAGTTATTAATTAGGCTTTGGATGGTGTATCAATACACCCAGTCACTACAAATTTACAGGCGTCCTTCCTAACTCAGTTGCCGGAGAGGAAGGAAACTGCTCAGGGATTTCACCATGAGGCCAAAGATGATTTTAAAACAGTCACAGAGTTTAATCGTTGTGATATGAGAAAACAGAGGATGGATCAACAACATTGTAGTTATTCCACAATACTAACCTAAATGACAGAGTAAAAAGAAGGAAGCCTGTACAGAATAAAAAATATTCCAAAACATGCATTGTGTTTGCAACAAGGCACTTCAGTAATATTGCAAAAAATGTGGCAAAGAAATTCATTTTTTTGTCCTGAATATAAAGCGTTATGTTTGGGGCAAATCCAACACAACACATCACTGAGTACCACTCTTCATATTTTCAAGCATATTGGTAGCTGCATCATGTTATGGGTATGCTTTTCATCGCCAAGGAGTAGGGAGTTTTTTAGGATAAAAAGAAATGGAATGGAGCTAAGCACAGGCAAAATCCTAGAGAAAAACCTGGTTCAGTCTTCTTTCCAACAGACACTGGAAGATGAATTTACTTTTCAGCAGGACCATAACCTAAAACACATGGCCAAATATACACTGAAGTTGCTTACCAAGAGGACATTGATTGTTCCTGAGTGGCCTAGTTAAAGTTTTGATGTAAATCGGCTTGAAAATCTATGGCAAGACATGAAAATGGCTTTCTAGCAATGATCAACAACCAACTTGAAAAAGCTTGAAGAATGTTAAAAATAATAATGGGCAAATATTGTTCAATCCAGGTGTGCAAAGCTCTTAGAGACTAACCCCAAAAAGATTACTAGCTGTATTCGCTGCCAAAGGTGTTCCTAACATGTATTGTCTCAGGGGGATGAATACTTCAAGATATATTAGTGTATTATTTTTCATAAATGTTTGCATTTTTCTTCCACTTTCACATTACATAGTATTTTGTGTAGATCGTTGACCGAAAAGTATAATTAAATCCACTAGCCACTCTACCATAAAGGCCTGATGAAAATGTATGCACTCACTAACTGTAAGTCGCTCTGGATAAGAGCGTCTGCTAAATGACTAAAATGTAAAATGTAATTTTAATCCCACTTTGTAACACAACAAAATGTGGAAAAAGTCAAGGGATGTGAATACTTTCTGAAGGCACTGTACATGTAGTTCACTATATGGATCGTTCAACAGAAGTGGTGTAAATTGGGGTTTGGAAAACGTCACATTTGTATCCTGTTTCTCCCAAACCTTCAGCACACATCTTACAATATATGTAAGGTAGACATACAGTATATTTGGAAACTATTCAGACCCATTCCCTTTTTCCACATTTTATTACGTTACAGCCTTCTTCTAAAATTGGTTTACAAAAAACTAAAAACATTTTCCTCATCAATACCCCATTATGACAATACCCCATTATGACAAAAACTGGTTTTTAGATGTTTTTGCAAATTTATAAAATTTTTAAACAGAAATACCTTATTTACATAAGTATACAGACCCTTTGCTAGGAGATTTGAAATTGAGCTCAGGAGCATCCTGTTTCCATTGATCATCCTTGAGATGATTCTACAACTTGATTGGAGTCCACCTGTGGTAAAATCAATTGATTGGACATGATTTGGAAAGGCACACACCTGTCTATATTAGGTCCCACAGTTGACAGTGCATATCAGAGCAAAAACCAAGCCATGAGGTCGAAGGAATTGTCCGTAGAGCTCCGAGACAGGATTGTGTTGAGGCACAGATCTAGGGAAGGGTACCAAAACATTTCTACAGCATTGAAGGTCCCCAAGGACACAGTGGCCTCCATCACTCTTAAATGGAAGAAGTTTGGAACCATCAAGACTCTTCTTAGAGCTGGCCGCCCGGCCAAACTGAGCAATCGGGGGAGAAGGGCCTTGGTCAGGGAGGTGACCAAGAACCCGATGTTCACTCTGACAAAGCTCCAGAGTTCCTCTGTGGAGATGGGAGACTAGTCAGGATCCAGGGAAAGATGAACGGAGCAAAGTACAGAGAGATCGTTGATGAAAACCTGCTCCAGAGCACTCAGGACCTCAGACTGGCGTGAAGGTTCACCTTCCAACAGGACAACGACCCTAAGGACACAGCCAAGACAATGCAGCATTGGCTTCGGGGACAAGTCTTTGAATGTCCTTGAGTGGCCCAGCCAGAGCCCGGACTTGAACCCGTTTGAACATCTCGGGAGAGACCTGTAAATAGCTGTGCAGCGACGCTCCCCATCCAACCTGACAGAACTTGAGAGGATCTACAGAGAATAATGGGAGAAACTCCTCAAATACAGGTGTTCCAAGCTTGTAGCATCATACCCAAGAAAACTCAAGGCTATAATCGCTGCCAAAGGTGCTTCAACATAGTACTGAGTAAAGGGTCTGAATACTTATGTAAATGTGATATTTCCATTTTTGTTATTTTTACAAATGTGCAAAGAAAATCTAAAAACCTGTTTTTGCTTTGTCATTATGGGGTATTATGTGTAGATTGATGAGGGAAAAAATGATGTAATCAATTTTAGAATAACTCTGTAACGTAACAAAATGTGGAAAAGTGAAGGGGTCTGAATACTTTCCAAATGTATGTACATATAGGTAGGGATAAAGTGACTAGTCAAAAGGATAAATAATAAACATTAGCAGCAGCGTATGTGATGAGTCAAAAGAGTTAGTGCAAGAAGGGTCAATGCAGATAGTCCAGGTAGTCTGAATACTTCCCAAATCCACATTTTGTTGTGATACAGCCTGAATTCAAAATATATTACATATTGTTTTTCTCACCCATCTACCATCAATACACCATAATGACAAAGTGAAAACATGTTTTTAGAATTTGTAGCGCATTTATGTAAATGAAATACAGAAATACTGTATGCAATTTACATAAGTAGTCACACCCCTACTCCAGGGCCGGCTCTAGCCTTTTGGGGGCCCTAAGCGAGATTTGGTTGAGGGCCCCTCCCACCTCACCAGCAACACATTTTGGTTTTAAAGTTAATTTCCTGCAGTTCTACACATTTTGTAATGGGATTTTATGACAAATTTCAATCAGTTATACTCAGTTTGCCATAGGGCAGAGAGAGAAAAAAACAGTTTTACAGTTAATTCCCTGCAATTCTACCCATTTTGCCATGACTTATACCTTGTTAATAATATCTGAGTGAGAGTAACAAAATCAACGGGGGCTCCCTGGAGGTCAGGGCCCCTGGGCACGTGCCCTGCATGACCGGTCAGAATTCGGCCATGATTACTACAAGTTTAGATAGCTGGCTAGACTAATTTAACAATCTAAAAATTGTTAGCTGACTAATTGAGTGACTGTCAGTGACTGACATAACAAGAGAAAGATTACTGAGGCACAACCAAATTTCGAACTTGCACCTTGTGTATTCTATTACTCTAACTCTCAACAGTAAGTTGAGACCCCGACTGAGTTCCTAAAAATATAATATATATCTATATATTTTTTTGGGGGGGGGGCCCTAGCGGCCTTGGGCCCTAAGTGACCGCTTATGTCGCTTATGCCTGGAGCCGGCCCTGCCTGAGTCAATACATGTTAGAATCATCTTTGGCAGCGATTCCAGCTGTGAGTCTTTCAGGGTAAGTCTCTAAGAGCTTTGCACACCTGGATTGTACAATATTTGCACATTATTCTTTAAAAAGTGATGGTTGTCGATCATTGCTAGACAGATATTTTCAAGCCAATTTAAGTCAAAACTGTAACTAAGCTACTCAGGAATATTCAATGTTGTCTCGGTAGGCAACTCCAGTGTATATTTGGCCTTATGTTTTAGGTTATTCTCCTGCTGAGAGGTGAATTTGTCTCCCAGTGTCTGTTGTGAAGCAGACTGAACCAGGTTTTCAGCTAGGAATTTGCCTGTGCTTAGCTTATTTTTATCCTAAAAAACTCCCTAGTCCTTGCCGATCACAAGCATATCCATAACATGATGCAGCCACCACCATGCTTGAAAATATGAAGAGTGGTACTCAATGATGTGTTTGTCCCAAATGCTTTGTATTCAGGACATACAATTAATTTCTTTGTCATATTTTCTGCAGTTGTACTTAAGTACCTTATTGCAAACAGGATGCATGTTTTGGAATATTTTTATTCTGTACAGGCTTCCTTCTTTTCACTCTGTCATTTAGGTTAGTACTGTGGAGATCCATCCTCAGTTTTCTCCTATCACAGCCATTAAACTCAGTAAATGTTTTAAAGTCATCATTGACCTCATGGTGAAATCCCTGAGCGGTTTCCTTCCTCTCCGGCAACTGAGTTTGGAAGGACGCCTGTTTCTTTGTAGTGACTGGGTGTATTGATACACCATCCAAAGTGTAATTAATAACTTCACCATGCTCAAAGGGATATTCAATGTCTGTTTGTTTTTTTACCCATCTACCAATAGGTGCCCTTCTTTGCGAGGCTATGAGAATGTTGTTAATTGACTACAGCTCAGCGTTCAAAACCATAGTGCCCTCCAACTCATCACTAAGCTCAGGACCATGGGACTGAACACCTCCCTCTGCAAATGGATCCAGGACTTCCTGACGGGCCGCCCCCAGGTGGTGAGGGTAGGTAACAACACATCCGCCACACTGACCCTCAACACGGGGGCCCTTCAGGGATGCGTCCTTGGTCCCCTTCTATACTCCCTGTTCACCCACAACTGCAAGGTTGCGCACAACTCCAACACCATCATTAAGTTTGCTGACGATGCAACGGTGGTAGGCCTTATCACCGACGACGATGAGACAGCCTATAGGGAGGAGGTTTGTGACCTGGCAGTTTGGTGCCAGGGCAACAAACTTACCCTCAACGTCAGCAAGACAAATGAGCTGATTGTGGACTACAGGAAATGGAGGGCCAAGCATGCCCCCATCTACATCGACGGGGCTGTAGTGGAGTGGGTCGAGAGCTTCAAGTTCCTCGGAGTCCACATCACTAAGAAATTAACCTGGTCCACACACACCAACAAATTTGTGAAGAATGCACGACAACGCCTCTTCCCCCTCAGGAGGCTGAAAAGATTTGGCATGGGCCGTCAGATCCTAAAAAGGTCCTACAACTGCACCATTGAGAGCATCTTGACTGGCTTCATCACCGCTTGGTATGGCAACTGCTTGGCATCCGACTGCAAGGTGCTACAGAGGGTAGTGAGTAGGGCCCAGTACATCACTGGCGCCGAACTCCATGCCATCCAGGACATCTGTACCAGGCGGTGTCAGAGGAAGGCCCTAAAAATTGTTGAAGGCTCCAGCCACCTAAGTTATAGACAGTTCTCTCTGCCACTGCATGGCAAGCGGTACTGATGCACCAACTCTGGAACCAACAGGACACTGAACAGCTTCTACCCCAAGCCATAAGACTGCTAAATAGTTAAGCAAGTAGCTACCTGGACTATCTGCATTGACCCTTTTTGCACTAACTCTTTTGATTCATCACATACGCTGCTGCTACTGCTTATTTTATATCCTGTTGCCTAGTCACTTTACCCCTACCTATAGTACATCCGGAAAGAATTCAGACCCCTTGACCTTTTTCACATTTTGTTACATTACTGCCTTATTCTAAAATGTATTAAATAGTTTTTTCCCCCTCATCAATCTACACACAATGCCCCATAATGACAAAGCAAAAACAGGTTTTTAGAATTTTTGCAAATGTATTAAAAATAGCAAATGTAAATATGACATTTACATAAGTATTCAGATACTTTACTCAGTACTTTGTTGAAGCACCTTTGGCAGTGATTACAGCCTCGAGTCTTCTTGGGTATGACGCTACAAACTTGGCACACCTGCATTTGGGGAGCTTCTCCCATTCTTCTCTGCAGATACTCTCAAGCTCTGTCAGGTTGGATGGGGGGCGTTGCTGCACAGCTATTTTCAGGTCTCTCCAGAGATGTTTGATCAGGTTCAAGTCGGCGCTCTGGCTGGGCCACTCAAGGACATCCAGAGACTTGTCCCGAAGCCACTCCAGCGTTGTCTTGGTTGTGTGCTTAGTGTTGTTGTCCTGTTGGAAGGTGAACCTTCGCCCCAGTCTGAGGTCCTGAGCACTCTGGAGCAGGTTTTCATCAAGGATCTCTCTGTACTTTGCTCTGTTCATCTTTCCCTCGATCCTGACTCGTCTCCCAGTCCCTGTCGCTGAAAAACACCCCCACAACATGATGCTGCCACCACCATGCTACACCGTAGGGGTGGTGCCAGGTTTCCTCCAGACGTGAGGCTTGGCATTCAGGACAAAGAGTTCAATCTTGGTTTCATCAGACCAGAGATTCTTGTTTCTCATGGTCTGAGAGTCTTTAGGTGCCTTTTGGCAAACTCCAAGCAGGCTGTCATGTGCCTTTTACTGAGGAGTGGCTTCCGTCTGGCCACTCTACCATAAAGGCCTGATTGGTGGACTGCTGCAGAGATGGTTGTCCTTCTGGAAGGATCTCCCATTTCCACAGAGGAACTCTAGAGCTCTGTCAGAGTGACCATTGGGTTCTTGGTCACCTCCCTGACCAAGGCCCTTCTCCCCCGATTGCTCAGTTTTGGCCAGGTGACCAGTTCTGGGAAGAGTCTTGGTGGTTCCAAACTTCTTCCAATTAAGAATGATGGAGGCCGCTGTATTCTTGGGGACCTTCAATGCTGCAGAAATGTTTTGGTACCCTTCTCAGATCTGTGCCTCGACCGAATCCTGTCTCGGAGCTCTACAGACAATTCCTTCGACATCATGGTTTGGTTTTTGCTCTGACGTGCATTGTCAACTGTGGGACCTTATTTGGACAGGTGTGTGCCTTTCCAAATCATGTCCAATGAATTGAATTTACAACAGGTGGACTACAATCAAGTTGTAGAAACATCTCAAGGATGATCAATGCAAACAGGATGCACCTGAGCTCAATTTCGAGTCTCATAGAAAAGGTTCTGAATACTTATGTAAATAAGGTATTTTTGTTTTTTACTTTTAATACATTTGTAAAAATGTCTAAAAACCTGTTTTCGCTTTGTCATTATGAGGTATGTGGAAAAAGTCAAGGGGTCTGTATACTTTCCAAAGTCACAGTATATCTATTTAGGGTAAATGTTATTATCACTGGTAGAATCTGATCTGAAAAATGAAAACACGTTGCTATGGCACACTGTATACATAGGGAATCAGCTGACATTACAAGCCATTGTGACCAAGCTTTAACTTCCTGACTGATGTCTTGAGATGTTGCTTCAATATATCCATATAATTTTATTTCCTCATGATGCCATCTATTTTGTGAAGTGCACCAGTCCCTCCTGCAGCAAAGCACCCCCACAGCATGATGCTGCCACCCCCGTGCTTCACAGTTGGGATGGTGTTCTTCGGCTTGCAAGCGTCCCCCTTTTTCCTCTAAACATAACGATGGTCATTATGGCCAAACAGTTCTATTTTTGTTTCATCAGACCACAGGATATTTCTCCAAAAAGTACGATATTTGTCCCCATGTGCAGTTGCAAACCGTAGTCTAGCTTTTTTATAGTGGTTTTGGAGCAGTGGCATCTTCCTTGCTGAGCGGCCTTTCAGGTTATATCGATATAGGACCCGTTTTACTGTGGATATAGATACTTTTGTCCCTGTTTCCTCCAGCACCTTCACAAGGTCCTTTGCTGTTGTTCTGGGATTGATTTGCACTTTTCGCACCAAAGTACGTTTATCTCTAGGAGACAGAATGCGTTTCCTTCCTGAGCGGTATGACGGCTGCGTGGTCCCATGGTGTTTATACTTGCGTACTATTGTTTGTACAGATGAACGTGGTACCTTCAGGCATTTGGAAATTGCTCCCAAGGATGAACCAGACTTGTGGAGGTCTACAATCTTTTTTCTGAGGTCTTGGCTGATTCCTTTTGATTTTCCCATGATGTCAAGCAAAGAGGCACTGAGTTTGAAGGTAGGCCTTGAAATACAGGTACACCTCCAATTGACTCAAATGATGTCAATTAGCCTATCAGAAGCTTCTAAAGCCATGAATCCTTTCATGGAATTTTCCAAGCTGTTTAACGGCACCGTCAACCTAGTGTATGTAACCTTTTGACCCACTGGAATTGTGATACAGTGAATTATAAGTGAAACAATCTCTGTAAACAATTGTTGAAAAATTACTTGTGTCATACACAAAGTAGATGTCCTAACCGACTTGCAAGTGTATGTAAACTTCCGACTTCAACTGTACATACAGTGAGGGAAAAAAGTATGTGATCCGCTGCTGATTTTGTACGTTTGCCCACTGATAAAGAAATGATTAGTCTATAATTTTAATGGTAGGTTTATTTCAACAGTGAGAGACAGAATAACAACAAAAGAATGTCAAAAATGTTATAAATTGATTTGCATTTTAATGAGGGAAAAAAGTATTTGACCCCCTCTCAATCAGAAAGATTTCTGGCTCCCAGGTGTCTTTTATACAAGTAACGAGCTGAGATTAGGAGCACACTCTTAAAGCGAGTGCTCCTAATCTCAGCTTGTTACCTGTATAAAATACATCTGTCCACAGAAGCAATCAATCAATCAGATTCCAAACTCATGGCCAAGACCAAAGAGCTCTCCAAGGATGTCAGGGACAAGATTGTAGACCTACACAAGGCTGGAATGGGCTACAAGACCATCGCCAAGCAGCTTGGTGAGAAGGTGACAACAGTTGGTGCGATTATTCGCAAATGGAAGAAACACAAAATAACTGTCAATCTCCGTCGGCCTGGGGCTCCATGCAAGATCTCACCTCATGGAGTTGCAATGATCATGAGAACGGTGAGGAATCAGCCCAGAACTACATGGGTAGTCATGGATCTTGTCAATGTTCTCAAGGCAGCTAGGACCATAGTCACCAAGAAAACAAATGGTAACACACTACGCCGTGAAGGACTGAAATCCTGCAGCGCTCGCAAGGTCCCCCTGCTCAAGAAAGCATATCTACAGAGTCGTCTGAAGTTTGCCAATGAACATCTGAATGATTCAGAGGAGAACTGGGTGAAAGTGTTGTGGTCAGATGAGACCAAAATCGAGCTCTTTGGCATCAACTCAACTCGCCGTGTTTGGAGGAGGAGGAATGCTGCCTACGACCCCAAGAACAGAATCCCCACCTTCAAACATGGAGGTGGAAACATTATGCTTTGGGGGTGTTTTTCTGCTAAGGGGACAGGACAACTTCACCGCATCAAAGGGACGATGGACGGCGCCATCTACCGTCAAATCTTGGGTGAGAACCTCCTTCCCTCAGCCAGGGCATTGAAAATGGGTCGTGGATGGGTATTCCAGCATGACAATGACCCAAAACACACGGCCAAGGCAACAAAGGAGTGACACAAGAAGAAGCACATTAAGGTCCTGGAGTGGCCTAGCCAGTCTCCAGACCTTAATCCCATAGAAAATCTGTGGAGGGAGCTGAAGGTTCGAGTTGCCAAACGTCAGGCTCGAAACCTTAATGACTTGGAGAAGATCTGCAAAGAGGAGTGGGACAAAATCCCTCCTGAGATGTGTGCAAACCTGGTAGCCAACTACAAGAAACGTCTGACCTCTGTGATTGCCAACAAGGGTTTTGCCACCAAGTACTAAGTCATGTTTTGCAGAGGGGTCAAATACTTATTTCCCTCATTAAAATGCAAATCAATTTATAACATTACATGTGTTTTTCTGGATTTTTTTGTTGTTATTCTGTCTCTCACTGTTCAAATAAACCTACCATTAAAATTATAGACTGATCATGTCTTTGTCAGTGAGCAAACGTACAAAATCAGCAGGGGATCAAATACTTTTTTCCCTCACTGTATCTACCTCAATTACCTCATACCCCTGCACATCGACCCAGTACGGATACCCCCTGTATATAGTCAAGTTATTGTTACTCAATGTGTATTTATTCGTTGTTTTGTAATTAATTTTTTCCTCTATTTTTCTCTCTGCATTGTTGGGAAGCGCATGTAAGTAAGCATTTCACAGTTATTTACACCTGTTGTTTTCTAAGCATGTGATAAATAAAATGTTACTTGATTTTATTTGACATTTGTGACTACTGAAACATAGTAAAAAGGTTGCAATAAAGGGAGAACAATTCAAAGTAGTGATCCTTTTGACTACCCTTCTATTAGAGACACATTTTAGAAATTGTATTTGCATACCAAATTAACAAAATAGTAAAAACATGATTTTTAACCAGATTTTTTCAAAACCTTTAAAATGAATTTAGAGACATATAATCTCTATTGTTCTCTGTAAATTGTTCAATGTTGATTGTATAAATCGGAAACTTGTTGATTGATTAAATTACTTATGCAGCTAATTAATTATGTTATTAGATGTTTCAATTATCACTTTGCCTATCTTCATTTTGGCAAAATAACAGGCGTTTCAGTGTCAATCATAGAGATAAATACAGGACTCGAGATGGAAATAATTCGTTTTGGTATAGACATTGCCATTGAGGGCTACCCCCATTTTAAATTAGTCAACTGGGTATGATCAGTCAATGATCAAATTGGGTTGCCTATGGTTTGCAGTGGTGGAAGTAATGAATTACAAATACTCTTGTTACTGTAATTGGTTAGCTTTCCAAGTACTTGTACGTAATTCAGTAATTTTACTTTTACTCAAGTATGTTTTGAATTAGGTATTGTACTTCTCTCCCTTTTTAAAACCATCCGTTACAGAGTACAATTTTGTAGGCTATCTCTGGTCTGATCCATAATAGACCCTTTTCCAGTACACAACACAATGAGGTCATGCGCGACTCTTGGCAGCAGTAAGAAAGCCATCATCATCTGCGCCCATTCAACATAGCCTGCATTTATGTTTTTAATACTTCTAAACAAAATAACTTTTGGGGGGTTCTCATACGCTTACAATTATGTTTTGATTCTTGCTTGAACATTCGCTAAGATTATATTTGGTTGTGATCTTTGCAAAATAACTATTTTGGATGCAGCAGTTGTTAGCTAGAATGCTAACGCTTATTGATATAGGCTGTAGCAAAAGCTAGCCAGAGAGCCATTTTACTGGTTGAAGTTGAAGTGTTTTTTAAGTATAATGCAGTTGATTTGCGATGATGACACCAACATTATATTAAGCAGGATATTCATATAAGCCATAAAATCCCATTATAATCCAAAAGTAGTGTGAAATGCACTCATAAGCAACATGTAAATAGAGGCTTTTTTTGCTAGTGTTCTATAAGAACTCCCCCTGGTTCTGCCACCAACTTGCGTTCAATGCCCTCTTGCGGCAATGTTTGTAAACACAGAAAGGGGTCTATAGTAGATCATGAGGGCACGTAAAGTTTGCGAGAAAAATACTCATCGTTGTTTAGTCACTGACCAAGCAAATCAAATTTCACGCACTGAGCCAATCAAATGCATACAAACTGAACGATGATGGTCGGAAGATTTTCAAAAAGAACTTTGTTTAGTTTGAGACGTATCGTGAAATAGAGGAAAGGTTTTTATTAAAACAATGGGGATGGAGGAGACTGTGACCAGGTGACCAAGTCTCCTACAAGCACATGAGAGGTGATGAATCCTACAAGCACAGGAGAGGTGTCACGACTTCCTCCGAAGCTGCCTCCCCTCTTTGTTCGGGCAGGCTTCGGCGTTTGTCGTCACCGGCCTTCTAGCCACTGCCGCTCCATATCTCATCATTCCATTTGTCTTGTCTTGTCAATTACACACACCTGGTTCATATTCCCCTCATTAGTACATGTATAAATGTTCCCTCTGCCCCCTTGTCCTTGCGAGCAAGTCACTTTTTTTTATTATTGAGTCTCCTGCTTTCCCTGTGGTATTAGGTATCCCTTGGTTAGCACTCCACAACCCCACCTTTTCATGGCCGCAGAGGGTTCTCACGGGGAGGTCGTGAGAGTGTCAGGGTAGGTGTCTAGGTGTTTCCGTTGGTGCAACCACGGTGGAAAGTCCAGACAGTACCTCCACCGTGCGCATTCCCACCATGATAAACCTCCGGGTAGACGCTGTGCCTCCCAGGAGTCATGTGTATCCCCTGTCACAGGCTGAAACGGAGGCTATGGAAACATACGTCACCGAGTCCCTGTGCCAGGGGTATATACGTCCCTCCACTTCACCCGCCTCCTCAAGTTATTTTTTTGTGAAGAAGAAAGACGGCGATCTGAGCCCTTGCATTGATTATCGACCACTGAACAAGGAGACAATAAGATTTAGTTATCCTCTCCCCCACATTCCTTCAGTGATCGAGTCAATGCATGGGGCGCGCTCCTTCACCAAATTAGATCTCAGGAGTGAGTACAACCTGGTGCGTGTCCGTGGAAGACAGCATTCAGCACAACCACGGGGCATTATGAATACCTGATGATGCCCTACGGTTTGATGAATGCTCCATCCGTCTTCCAGTCCTTTGTGAACGAGGTGTTTCGGGACATGCTTGGTCGCGGTGTAGTGGTCTACATCGATGACATTCTGGTTTATTACGAAGAAGGTGAAGGCAGACACATTGTCACGGCTGTATGACACAGACGAGAGGCCCAGAGACGCCCATACTCCCGGCCTCCTGCATTGTGGCGCCGGTAGTATGGGCGATGGACGCGGATATAGAGCAGGCGTTACGCACAGAGCAATCTCCACCTCAGTGTCCAGCTGGGCTGCAGTACGTGCCTGCTCTTATCCGTGATTGTCTGATCCACTGGGCCTTCAGTACCTTGTGGAGTGGGAGGGGTACGGTCCGGAGGAACGGTGCTGGGTCCCGGTGAGGGATATCCTCGATCCCTCCCTGTTGCGGGATTTCCACCGTCGCCATCTGGCTCGCCCTGCTCCGCGTCCTCCTGGTCGTCCCAGAGGCCGGGGCCGGCGCGCTGCTAGAGCTGCGCATCAAGGGGGGGAGGGGTACTGTCACGACTTCCTCCGAAGCTGCCTCCCCTCCTTGTTCGGGCAGGCTTCGGCGTTCGTCGTCACCGGCCTTCTAGCCACTGCCGCTCCATATCTCATTATTCCATTTGCCTGGTCTTGTCAATTACACACACCTGGTTCATATTCCCCTCATTAGTACATGTATAAGTGTTTCCTCTGCCCCCTTGTCCTTGTTTCATGTGAGAGGAGTGGAGCTCGGTGGAGCTACCTGTACTTTGTATTGCCGGGGTATATTTTCCCTGTGTAACTGTATTTGTTCCATTGCACCTGTTTTGCGCACTGGACTGTTGACGCTATCCAGCGTAACTGTGTACTATGGAATAAACTCTGTATTCTGTGATTTACCCTCCTGCGCCTGACTCCTTAAAATCACTCTCTCACAAGAGGCGATGAAATGCAAGCACCCAGGATGGTGGAGGTGGCAGCCTACAAAAACTCTGCCTCGAATTTGAGGAAACTTTGTAGAGGTAGATAACTAGCTAGCTATGAATGATCAAAATGTAGCTATGGAAAGCTTTAGCAGCTAGTAAATGTTAGCAAGCTATTGTAGTATCTGAGGAAATTATGACTTTGCTAACGTTTTCAAATGGTATCTGAGAGGATGTTTATTCAGCTTAGAGGGAGCATCTGGGGAGCAGTTTTGTGGGGACACCCCATAGAACAGAGGAAGTCTGTTGTGTGGAGACTGGGATTGGTCTGTAGGGGAAACACCCATATCAGATTACATAGGATATATACTATGGTTTGGGACAAAGGACGGTGAGAATAGCATATTTGAATTTGGGTCGGCTGTTCTCCGGGTGTCTGCAGACATCCATAAATTGAATCTGTAATCCTTTGTTATGAATAAACCTTTATGATCGAAGTACAGCGTCAGCGGATCTCCTTATTCTCACAGCATAATTAGCAACGTTTTCTCGACACAACACTATCCTTGCAGCTAAGTTAGCTAGTTATCTACATGGCTAACCACCACCTAATGATGATAGCACGTTGATGTCACTATGTGTATTGGTGGCTAGCTTGCTAGCTATCCCATGTAAGTTATATGGGCTAGCTAACATTAGGCTAACATCAGCAAGTGAGCTAGCTAGCTAAGTGAACTAGCTAGCTTGCTTACGTTACCTTGCTTGGTCATGACATACAATATTCAGAGAGACCTCAGAATTTTTGCTATGTACTATACTTTGTCTTTGTAAATTAGGACAACGTTAATCTATAAAAATAACTGTGCATATAACTGTGAGTATACACAATAAGTACAGCTAGACATAGCTGACTAAACTCCACTCCATGGTGAAGGACGTTTCTGATGACCTCCACCAACAGCGTGGAGCAGAGACCAGGCTTTGTGGAATTCAGCTCCGACTACAGTACAGGTCAATACTTCAATATATTTACATTATTTAATGCTTACCTTGTACTTATGTTTGTCCTCTTTAGTTACGTGCCTTTCTTTGTTTGCTGGAATTCATACTTTTTCAATAAATGTTAATCAAATACAACCACCAACTTTTTTGTCATTGCTGTTGCTCTAAGATGGCAGCTCCAATTGAATCCTAACAAGGAAACAGTCGGTGGTTGTATTTGATTAAGGTTTAATTATATTTTTATAAATATTTACTCTGTATTTGTAGCCTATATATAGTTTGTCAATCTAATGCAACATCTGTAGCCCTTTCTCTGTTTCAGGGGGGTTTGCGCATACATTTTTATTTCTATTATCTTTTGTTGTTGCCTCCAGAGCTAATTTGACATCAAATCATTTAGGCATGTTCAGTGTGCCCCAGCACTCCCCATTTGGCCTTGTATGGGTGAGTGAGTAAGTAATTAAGGAAAAGAGGGAGCTTGTGAGTGATGGACCTTGAATGGGTGATTTGTTGTGTATGTACTTTATTTTGTATTGCTTATAATTCATCAATACATTTTAATTGAATGTTTAATTTATTTTCAAATATTAATAGGATTGACCAATCCATTGTTTTTTTTATATACATACTGTATGTACCTTGCTGCAACTCATACAATAAATGAACTTAGTTCATACTGTACATTAATTTCCTCTCTTCCTTTTTCAATGTATTACATTGAAAAGATCATGTGTAACAATGTTCACGTAACCTTAGCGAAATTAGCTATAAGGTTATTGGTTTTATTTTAAAAGTAACTAAATTACTTTTACTCTCAGTTCTTTTTAAATGAGCTACTTTTTACTTTTACTTGAGTTGTTTTTTACACCAGTAGTTTTACTTCTACTTGAGTAAAATGTCATTAAAGTAACAGTACTTCTACTTGAGTAGGATATTTCAGTACTCTTTCCTCCCCTGATGGTTTGCAAACCAAATACTAATATCCAGGAGCCAAGACCAAGATTTATACCAGGACACTGGTCCCAAGATCCAGACCCAGACCCAGTGATTTGAGACCATGACAAGTTAAATACATAATTTATGTGGTCTTGAGTGGTCTCAAGACCAAGACCACTAGATCAAGAGTCCATGGGCCCTTTCTTCAATTGTAAGAAACTCAAGTAGAGTAAACTCAAGTACAGTACAGAGCACAGTACAGTAAAGTACAGTATAGTACAGTATAGTACAATAGAGTAGGTTACAATACAGTACAGTATAGTAAAGCACAGTACAGTAGAGACCAGTACAGTACAGTAGAGTACAGTTCAGTAGAGCACAGTACAGTCTGTCTGCCTGTATACAGTAGAGAGAGAGAGAGAGAGAGAGAGCGCTGGTCTGTCTACATCCCTGGACAGCCCCTATTGATCGCCACCCGGCACACATCACCACAACTTTCACAAATTGCTATTGAGAAGTGACCTGTAATGCAATTACTCCCCAATCCGGGGCCTCGGACACCATCAATTATTAAAAGCTGCCCAAGCCACGGACTGGCTGATACTGTTCTGCCTCCACTCCCCGTGTTGTCATTCTGCTCCCCCGGATAAAACATATTATGACTATGGGCAAAATGTCTAAATTGGAATTATTGGAATTAAAAGTGTTACATGTTCCAGAGGTGTGTGTGTATGTCCTATATTGAAGCTGTACCTATGGGCTCTGGTTAAAAGTAATGCACTATATATGGTTTCCCCCTTAACCCCCCTTCTCCCCCCACAGCCACACTCACAGAACCCAACCCCCGCCTCACCCAGAGAGCCAGGCAGTTATTGACCAATGAGGCGACTTATTGAGAAAAGCTGCCATGAAAGTGGGTCGCACAGCCAATCAATGCTATAGATTTCTGGACCCGGGCATTATCTCTCCTTGGGAAAAAAGAAACAGACACAAATCAGCGGTATGGAGACACCTCTCTCTCTCTCTCTCTCTCTCCATCATCCATCTCCCTTTCCTCCTTTCCTTTCCGTCTGTTTTTTTGTCCCTGTGTTGAACCGGGTGTCAGGGAGGGAAAGAGGGATGACAGAAGGGTGTGTGTGTGTATTTGAACAGGCTCTGAAATGACGCATTGATTCACAAGCCTCTAAATATTTTCATCTGGCTCCCAGTTTGAACTATTACAGTATGAGTCAATCGGTACCGGATTTCTGTGTGTGTGTGTGTCTGTCTGTCTGTCTGTGTCTGTGTGTGTGTGTGTGTGTGTGTGTGTGTGACCTGCTTATTCTGTGTGGTGGAGAATGTGTTTGAAAGAGTGTGTGGGTGTAATGGTGGGTGTGTGAGGGACAGAAAGAAATGCATATGTATGAAGCGTGTTTATGTGGGGGTGTATGAGAAAGAGCTGTGTGTATTTGTCTTTCAGTGTCTGTCTGTGTGTGTGTGTGTGTGTGTTTGCCCCTGTATGTGTATCTGTGCGTGTTTGAATGCTCACGGCTTTACACGTGTGTATTTGTGTATGTGTGTTTATGAGTGTGAGAGAGTATTTGTGTGTGGGTGTTTACTCCCTGCTAGGGAGGCCCTGTGCCAAAATCAATAGAGGCTTTTTGATGCATCATGCTGTTGTATGAGTCTGAAACGCGAGAGGGGATCATAAATATGGCGTCTGTAGGCACACATTTGGGACAGGTCCCGTTTTATACAGGTCATTGACACTCTCTTAAACCTCCCCAGGGAATTATTTCATAGACGCACACTTTGAATAAATAATCTAATGCAACATTTCTTATGTTTAGTTTATGTTTGGCATTGGTTTGACCTCCGCTTAAGTTCTTCTTTGTAAAAGGTGGGAACCTGATAATGTGCCAGCAGCTGTGAAATCCTGCAGTAGTACACAAGTACACAGTCTAATCAATGTAAATCACTAGTCAATCACTTCAACGGTGACTATGATACATAAAAACAAACAACTATTTTATCCTACTAAAAGACAAACTATTAGCTTAGCTGATTCCACACAAAGGCCTGTATTGTGTAATACCATGTATCATCTATTGCCAAATTACCAATCTGGCCCTCATACCATCATGGCCACCTAATCAACCCTAGCTTCCAATTGGCTCATTCATCCCCCCTCTTCTCCCCTGTGCCTATTCCCTAAGTCGTTGGAATGTGTTCTCAGTCAACTTACCTGGTAAAATAAGGGTTAATAAATAACAAATAAAATGTTGAATGCACCACTAACTGATACAATCCATTTCCTCTAGCATTGCTACATTCTCCAAAAAAGGGAAGTCGAAAAGAAGTTCGAACTATCACTTTAAAATGTAATAATAGGTCAGAGATACTCAAATCTGGACCTGGTAGATAACTGCACTCACCTGGTGGACCTGGTGCACAATCAAGGGCAATAATTAAAATAAGCAGTGGAACTGGACTCAAGCTCCAGATTTGAGTTTCCCTGCAATAGGTACAGTGCATTCGGAAAGTATTCAGACCCGTTGACCTATTCCACAGTTTGTTACGTTACAGCTTTATTCTAAAATGTATTACATTATTATTTTTCCTCATCAATCTTCACACAATACCCCATAATGACAAAGCGAAAACAAGTTAATCAATTTTAGAATAAGGCTGTAACATAACAAAATGTGGAAAAAGTCAAGGGGTCTGAATACTTTCCAAATACACAAACGCCCCATAATATCTGGCCCTCTGTCCTCCCTAAATCGTGGCATTGAACGGTTCAGCAGACTGTTAGCCCTCCATAACTGGCTATGAGACTATTGCAGCTCTGTGGGTGTAATATGTATTGCTTGTATTATAAGGAGGATGGGATCCACCCAAATCATTTGGGTTCCTGGATCCTTTCACAGCATTATAAGGCTGTGTTGAGACAATGACCCAAGTCCAGCTCATTTAATCCCTACCATTGTGTCGCTGAGTTGTCATAATGATTCAGCAAATGTACATTATCCTAGGGGCGTTGGAAGACACAATGTAAATAACCTAATTTATGTCTCTCTTACTGCCCAGAATGCCTCTGCTGATCCTACAGTTATTGTATGCAGTAATACTATCAAATCAAATCAAATCAAATTGTATTTGTCACATGCGCCGAATACAACAGGTGTAGACCTTACAGTGAAATGCTTACTTACAAGCCCTTAACCAACTTGTCTGTCGGCCCTGCATTAAAGAACATAATTGGTTAAAGAAAATTGTGAGAAATAAAAAAGTATACCAGCTTCATTTAAGGACCAAAGGATTGACAGCCGTCCCATATAGATTGCAAAATAGTTGGGAAGAGATTTTTGACGTACTGATTCCATGGCATAGTGTTTATGAACTGATGCACAAAACGATGCCGGATTCAAAACTTAGAATTTTTCTATTTAAATTATTATATAAAACTCTTGCTATCAATAGAATGTTATTTATATGGGGGATTCAATCTTCCCAGCTCTGCAGATTTTGCTGCGAAGAGACAGAATCATTAGATAATTTGTTTTAGTACTGTCCATTTGCTGCTTGTTTTTGGACACAGGTCCAGGAATGGCTAAAGGATTGCAATATTTACCTGGAGCTAACCCTGCAGATAGCACTACTGGCTGATCTGAAAAGTCATAGTCAATCGATCAATAATATAATAATACTTTTAGCAAAAATGTTTATTTTCAATTTAAAATCTGTAGAAACAATGAGAATAGAAGGGTTCAGAACTTTTCAAAAACATCACAGTACAGTTGAAAAATATATGGCAAATAGAAATCCAATATGGATGGTGTTAAGAGATAGATGGGTGGTGTTGAATGGAGTTGAAGGATGGGATTAATAACAACTAACAACAACTAATAACAACAAGATAACTAATGTAAAGCATACTGTGTCCATAATAAGTATATAGGTTATAGGTTGAGAGCTTTTGTGAAAGAGCAGAGTTAGAAAGATATGGCATAAAGAAGCAAACTGGATGGACATCATGAAAATGATCGTAAAGGTTGATGGTATAGGAAGTTCATGAGTAAAAACAAACTAAATAGAATTCTTGTAAAATTGACTGTGTCCATAAAATGTATATAGAGTTGAAGTCGAAAGTTTACATACACTTAGGTTGGAGTCATTAAAACTTGTTTTTCAACCACTCCACACATTTCTTGTTAACAAACTATAGTTTTGACAAGTCGGTTAGGACATCTACTTTGTGCATGACACAAGTCATTTTTCCAACAATTGTTTACAGACAGATTATTTCACTTATAATTCACTGTATCACAATTCCAGTGGGTCAGACGTTTACATACACTAAGTTGACTGTGCCTTTAAACAGCTTGGAAAATTCCAGAAAATGATGTCATGGCTTTAGAAGCTTCTGGTAGGCTAATTGACATCATTTGAGTCAATTGGAGGTGTCCCTGTGGATGTCTTTCAAGGCCTACCTTCAAACTCAGTGCCTCTTTGCTTGACATCATGGGAAAATCAAAAGAAATCAGCCAATACCTAGCCAAAAGTTTGTAGACCTCCACAAGTCTGGTTCATCCTTGGGAGCAATTTCCAAATGCCTGAAGGTACCACGTTCATCTGTACAAACAATAGTACGCAAGTATAAACACCATGGGACCACGCAGCCGTCATACCGCTCAGGAAGGAGACACCTTCTGTCTCCTAGAGATGAACGTACTTTGGTGCGAAAAGTGCAAATCAATCCCAGAACAACAGCAACGGACCTTGTGAAGATGCTGGAGGAAACAGGTACAAAAGTATCTATATCCACAGTAAAACGAGTCCTATATCGACATAACCTGAAAGGCCGCTCAGCAAGGAAGAAGCCACTGCTCCAAAACCGCCATAAAAAACCCAGACTACAGTTTGCAACTGCACATGGGGACAAAGATCGTACTTTTTGGAGAAATGACCTCTGGTCTGATGAAAGAAAAATAGAACTGTTTGGCCATAATGACCATCGTTATGTTTGGAGGAAAAAGGGGTAGGCTTGCAAGCCGAAGAACACCATCCCAACCATGAAGCACAGGGGTGGCAGCATCATGCTGTTGGGGTGCTTTGCTGCAGGAGGGACTGGTGCACTTCACAAAATAGATGGCATCATGAGGAAGGAAAATTATGTGGATATATTGAAGCAACATCTCAAGACATCAGTCAGGAAGTTAAAACTTGGTCGCAAATGGGTCTTCCAAATGGACAATGACCCCAAGCATACTTACAAAGTTGTGGCAAAATGGCTTAAGGACAACAAAGTCATGGAATTGGAGTGGCCATCACAAAGCCCTGACCTCAATCCTATAGAAAATGTGTGGGCAGAACTGAAAAAGCGTGTGCGAGCAAGGAGGCCTACAAACCTGACTCAGTTTTACCAGCTCTGTCAGGAGGAATGGGCCAAAATTCACCCAACTTATTGTGGGAAGCTTGTGGAAGGCTACCCAAAACATTTGACCCAAGTTAAACAATTTAAAGGCAATGCTACCAAATACTAATTGAGTGTATGTAAACTTCTGACCCACTGGGAATGTGATAAAAGAAATAAAAGCTGAAGGAAATCATTCTCTCTACTATTATTCTGACATTTCACATTCTTAAAATAAAGTGGTGATCCTAACTGACCTAAGACAGGGAATTTTTACTAGGATTAAATGTCAGGAGTTGTGAAAAACTGAGTTTAAATGTATTTGGCTAAGGTGTATGTAAACTTCTGACTTCAACTGTATATATATATATATATATATATATATATATATATATATATTTGCGAGAGAAAAAAACATATGGGGGATTGGAAGTGATGCGGACAATTACATTGATGGAAGTTACAATCTATCTGCAATATTAAAGCTGATCTACCCCTTAAAATGATTAGATGTTCAGGAGTGTTATGGCTTGGGGGTAGAAGCTGTTTAGAAGCCTCTTGGACCTAGACTTGGCGCGCTGGTACCGCTTGCTGTGCATTAGCAGAGAGAACAGTCTATGACTAGGTTGGCTGGAGTCTTTGACCATTTTTAGGGCCTTCCTTTGACACCGCCTGGTATAGAGGTCCTGGATGGCAGGAAGCTTGGCTCCAGTGATGTTCTGGGCCGTACGCACTACCCTATGTAGTGCCTTGCGATCGGAGGCCGAGCAGTTGCCATACCAGGCAATGATGCAACCAGTCAGGATGCTCTCAATGGTGCAGCTGTAGAACCTTTTGAGGATCTGAGGACTCATGCCAAATCTTTTCACTCCTTTGGGAGAATAGGTTTTGTCGTGCCCTTTTTATGACTGTCTTGGTGTACTTGTATAATGTTAGTTTGTTGGTGATGTGGACACCATGCCTATGAACCAGAGGTGGTGTGCCCTAGTAGGAAGTCCACTGTGTGCAGCTCACCCTGCACTAATAAAAATAACCTGAGTATGTCTACCTCTGCTAAGCTTCCCAGTAAAGCAAGAAAAACAATCAAGCATCCCAGAAAAGTGTTACAAATAGCCCACGTTAACATATGTAGCTTAAGAAACAAGGTTCATGAAATCAATAATTTGATAGTAACAGATGACAGTCATATTCTGACAATCTCTGAAACTCAATTAGATAATACCTTTGATGATACAGTGGTAGCAATACAAGGATATAACATTTACAGAAAAGACAGAAATGCCAATGGGGGCGGTGTTGCGGTCTCTATTCAGAACCACATTCCTGTAAAGCTTAGGGAGGATCTCATGTTAAATACTGTTGAAGTAATATGGCTAATGTTTCACCAGCCTCACCTAAAGCCCATTCTGGTGGGAAGCTACTATAGACCACCAAGTGCTAACAGTCAGTATCTGGATAACATGTGTGAAATGCTTGATAACATATGTGATGTCAATAGAGAGGTATACTTTCTGGGTGATTTAAATATTGACTGGCTTTCATCAGGCTGCCCACTCAAGAGAAAGCTTCAAACTGTAACTATTGCCTGCAACCTGGTTCAGGTTATCGATCAACCTACCAGGGTAGTTACAAACAGTACAGGAATTAAATCATCAACATGTATTGATCATGTCTTTACTAATGCTGCATACATTTGTTTGAAAGCAGTATCCAAATCCATCGGATGTATTGATCACAATATAGTAGCCATGTCGAGGAAAACCAAAGTTCCAAATGCTGGGCTTAATATTGTGTATAAGAGGTCATACCCAATCAAATCAAATCAAATGTTATTTGTCACATGCGCCGAATATAACTGGTGTAGACCTTACAGTAAAATAATTACTTACAAGCCCTTAACCGACAATGTAGTTTTAAGATAGAAGCTCACCCTCACAAGAAGTTCTGTAGTGATTCCTATGTTGTTGATGTGAAGAATATTTGTTGGTCTGTGGTGTGTAATGACGAGCAACCAGACGCTGCACTTGACATATTTATGAAATTGCTTATCCCAGTTACTAATAAGCATGCACCCATTAATAAAATGACTGTAAAAACTGTTAAATCCCTGTGGATTGATGAGGAATTTAAGAATTGTATGGTTGAGAGGGATGAGGCAAAAGAGATGGTAACTAGGTCTGGCTGTACAACTGATTGGCAAATGTACTGAAAATTCAGCAATCATGTGACTAAACTGAATAAAAAGAAGAAGAAACTACACTATGAAACAAAGATAAATGACATAAAGAATAATAGTAAAAAGCTTTGGAGCACCTTAAATGAAGTTTTGGGCAAAAAGGCAAACTCCGCTCCATCATTCATTGAATCAGATGTCTCATTCATCACAAAACCCACTGATATTGCCAACTACCTTCATGATTTTTTTATTGGCAAGATTAGCAAACGTAGGCATGACATGCCAGCAACAAACGCTGACACTACACATCCAAGTATATCTGACCAAATTATGAAAGACAAGCATTGTAATTTTGAATTCCGTAAAGTAAGTGTGGAAGAGGTGAAAAAAGTATTAATGTAGATCAACAATGACAAGCCACTGGGGTATGACAACTTGGATGCAAAATTACTGAGGATAATAGCGGACGATATTGCCACTCCTATTTGCCATATCTTCAATTTAAGCCTATTAGAAAGTGTGTGCCCTCAGGCATGGAGGGAAGCAAAAGTTATTCCCCTGCCTAAGAATAGTAAAGCCCCCTTAACTGGCTCAAATAGCCGACCAATCAGCCTGTTACCAACCCTTAGTAAACTTTTGGAAAGAATTGTGTTTGACCAGATAAAATGGTATTTCACAGTAAACAAATTGACAACAAACTATCAGCACGCTTATAGGGAAGGACATTCAACAAGCACAACACTTACACAAATGACTGATGATTGGCTGAGAGAAATGTATTATAAAAAAGATTGTGGGGGCTGTTTTGTTAGACTTCAGTGCGGCTTTTGACATTATCGATCATAGTCTGTTGCTGGAAAAACCTATGTGTTATGGCTTTACACCCCCTGCTATATTGTGGATAAAGAGATAACTGTTCAACAGAATACAGAGGGTGTTTTTTAATGGAAGGTTCGCCAACAAAATCCAGGTAGAATCAGGAATTCCCCAGGGCAGCTATCTAGGCCCCTTACTTTTTTCAATCTTTACTAACGACATGCGTAAAGCCAGTGTGTCTATGCATGCGGATGACTCAACACTATACACGTCAGCTACCACAGCGACTGAAATGACAGCAACACTTAACAAAGAGCTGCAGTTAGTTTCAGAATGGGTGGCAAGGAATAAGTTAGTCCTAAATATTTCCAAAACTAAAAGCATTGTATTTGGGACAAATCATTTACTAAACCCTAAACCTCAACTAAATTTTGTAATGAATAATGTGGAAATTGAGCAAGTTGAGGAGACTAAATTGCTTGCAGTAACCCTGGATTGTAAACTGTCATGGTCAAAACATATTGAAACAACAGTAGCTAGGATGGGGAGAAGTTTGTCTATAATAAAGCGCTGCTCTGCATTCCTAACAGCACTATCAACAATGCAGGTCCTACAGGCCCTAGTTTTGTCGCACCTGGACTACTGTTCAGTCGTGTGGTCAGGTGCCACAAAGAGGGACTTAGGAAAATTGCAATTGGCTCAGAACAGGGCAGCATGGCTGGCCCTGGGATGTACACAGAGAGCTAACATTAATAATATGCATGTCAATCTCTCCTGGCTCAAAGTGGAGGAGAGATGTACTTCATCACTACTTGTATTTGTGAGAGGTATTGACATGTTGAATGAACCGAGCTGTCTGTTTGAACTACTGGCACACAGCTCAGACACACATGCATATCCCACAAGACATGCCACCAGAGGTCTCTTCACAGTCCCCATGTCCAGAACAGACTATGAGAGGTGCACAGTACTACATAGAGCCATGACTACATGGAACTCTATTCCACATCAAGTAACTCATGCCAGCAGTAAAATTAGATTTAAAAAAACAGATAAAAATACACCTTGTGGAACAGCAGGGACTGTGAGACAACACAAAAATAGACACATGCATACAAACACACAATAAAATATGCACTATACACACATGTAAACATGAATTTTGTGTTATAGATATGTGGTAGTAGAGTAGATGCCTGAGGGCACACACTTAATATGTTGTGAAATCTGTTATGAATGTAATGTTTTAAAATGTATAACTGCCTTAATTCTGCTGATCTATGTGCAGTTCTGCTCTTCAAAACCTTTCCAACACGAGGGAACAACTTTGAGAAGGAATAAAAAGCATCAAGATGCCAAGTGAAGTGGAAAGAGGGCTTTGTAAAGAGAAGAAGCAAATGCGGATTGCTTAGGAGATAGAATATCCCACTGCCTTTCTCATCTCTCCGCCAAGTCCCTGTTCTTTCCCTAATAACTCATTTGATGTATTTTGCCATCTTCACCTCTATAAGGCTTCAGAGACTGCATCTCTCAGACTCGTCTGCTTCTTTAAGATTGGCTGCTCATACTAGGACTGTCCCAGAAAATTATACCTGTTTACATTCACAATGAGTCGACAAACCTGAGTAATCATCGGCGGATCCGATCAGGGATTGACTAATTAGCATTTATTATTATACGATGGTGAATGGTAGTGACTTCAATTAAATGTATTTGACAAACGCTGCGGGGGCTGATCTAGTCTAGTCGCTAAAGTTTTCAAACTGTATGGATCGCTTCATTAAAAAAGGGCCCTTTATTGCTAACATAGATGCTGTACCGCGTACAACACTCAATAAGACAAAAACATCCAACGCAAACACGTTCCATGTGAATGTTAAATCCCATCCTCGCTCAAGCCAAATATTTAATCGCTCTTATTTTTTGTGTGTGACTACGCCATTCCTGCTCTGTGGGAAGAAGGGAAGGGAGGATGAAATAAGAGAAAGAGTGAGGGATCCACAGCGGCAGAGGCAGCACATGCCTCCTCTATTCCCCACTGCACGTCTATGATGTCATAATCACTCACATCAAAGGCTTTCTGCTCAACACGACGACTGTCAACCTCCCTGGAGGCGTCATTAAAAAACGAAGAGACCCAACCGAGCGAGCCCTGACAGAGACGCATCAAAACTCCTGCAAATCAACACACACAAACGCACACAGACACACGCGTGCACACATATGCATGCATGCACACACACACATACACACAGCAGCTATAAATAGGCCGGCTCTGATGTGATGCTGTGTGGTTTCTCCTTGTGGGTTAGTGTGACTGTCAGAGGGAGAATGAAAGGGGAGGTGAGGGGGAGAAAGAGGGAGATTGAGGCATGGAGAGAAAGAAAGCGAACAAACGTGAAAGAGGATGTGTGTGGACGTGTGTGGTAGTGTGTACAGTAGGTCAACAGAAAGTTAGGAAATAAATACAAATGTGTGGTACCTTTGAGAATAAACAACACTGCATGTGTGTGGTGGCTAGCTGCATGGGTGTCGAATTGGTTTGTCATTTGATATTGGTTTACCATGTATTCTCCTGGCTGTATGTGTAGGTGCTTGAGGAGACATACAGTACATACAGCAAATGGGCACCCTCTTCCCTATTTAGTGCACTAGCTCTTGTCAGAAGTAGTACACTATATAGGGAATAGGGTACGCAGCCTATGACACTGTGGTGGTAACTTACCCCTGGCAGGGTCTTCTGCTCGTGGAGAGCATTCTGAGCTTTCAGGGCCGACTCTCTGGTACAGTAGGTAAGGAAGGCACAGCCTGAGATAGAAGGCAGATAGAGAGAGAGGGCAGAGAGAGAGAGGGCGGAGAGAGAGAGGGCAGAGAGAGAGAGGGCAGAGAGAGAGAGGGCAGAGAGAGAGGGCAGAGAGAGAGATGGCAGAGAGATGGCAGAGAAATGTTAGCATATTGGAACAAACACTGAGAGACAGCAACTGGAGGAGGAGACCATTCAAAACCATCAAAGAGAAAAGCCGAAAACAACACAAACAGCAATCCCCTTGGTATGAGAGAGAGAGAGAGAGAGAGAGAGAGAGAGAGAGAGAGAGAGAGAGAGAGAGAGAGAGAGAGAGAGAGAGAGAGAGAGAGAGAGAGAGAGAGAGAGAGAGAGAGAGAGAGAGAGAGAGAGAGAGCTATACAGCAAGCCTGCAGCTAAATAACTATATTTCTGAAACCTCTGGGAATTTTGCCTGCGTGCATGCACAGATCTGTGTGTTCTTGCTTTAGAGACAACCTGAGAGTGTGAACACACACAACTGTTTTGTTTACGAAAGCCACTTACTATACAGTAATATGCAAAACAATTTACTTTCCCTGTTGCCACTTCTCGTATGGCAGAGATTCGTAAACACTTCCAAGCTAATCTAGCTACAGTAGCTACTTTCTCCCATAACATGTCAAATCTGATGTGGCTCTGCCTCTCTCTCCCTGCCAGTCTAAGTCTGCAGTTATCCAGTTGTCCATCGGTGTGTGTCAGTCCTCACTTTGCTGTGACAAGGCAGACATTTCCCTGACAGCCTCTCTCTCCGCTCCATATGTTCCCACAATCCCTTGTTTCCTTAGCACCTGGCTGATGTGAGGGGGCTGCCAGAGAAATGCCAGAGACTCAGGCAAACGAGGAGATACCTCGGAAACATGTCACTCACACATGCCCCCTTGACAGGAAGCCTATGTAGCGCTGTCATAAGGCTGACATAGTGTCAGCTATGCCAACTAAGGGGAATCTTATTTAGAACTGTCCAACATTTGACTGTGAATGTTATTATGGAGACCCTCTATGAACAAGTATACGTAACACAAAAAACCATGGAATCATGTTCAGAGGAACATCCCTACTCATAGACCCCCAAAATATTGGTTACGTCACAAATAGCACCATATTCCCTATAAAGTGCACTACTATGGGCCCTGGTTAAATATTGGATGGACAGTCCTTACATCCATAGCTCTGTCTATGAATGTAAGAGTGGTTACATTTCTCCAGCCCCATCCATTTTTACATTTAGCAGCCACTCTTATCCAGAGAAACTTACAGGAGCAATTGGGGTTGAGTACCTTTCTCAAGGGCACATCGACAGATTTTTCACCTAGTCGGCTCAGGGATTCAAACCAGCGACATTTCAGTTATAGGCCCAACACTCTTATCCACTAGGCTACTTGCCATCTCTCAGCTTTTTATCGAAACAGGGGTGGGGAGTACACTTTGTTATTGTTTCAACTGCTGATTGCCACTTTAAGGCTGCCGGTATGGGTATGGTTGGAGGCATGTCCAATCCACAGGTGCCATCTTGAATTAGGCTGCAGGCCCATTATTTCAAGTATGTGTCTAAAAGTTTAAATGTTCTTAACGCGTTAGGGGTACACAGCAGCCCAAGCAGCTACGCAAAATGAGAGGCAACAAATCTGTGCAATTAGCTGTTCGATTTCCATACACTCATTTGTGTTGATACAGCCGTTTATCAAGTTTCAAGTATTTATTTTACACACACACACACACACACACACACACACACACACACACACACACACAGACAGACAGACAGACAGAGACACACACACACACACACACACACACACGTCAGGGCATGGACTCTAAAAGGTGTCAAAAGCGTTCTACAGGGATGCTGGCCCATGTTGACTCCAATGCTTCCCACAGTTGTGTCAAGTTGGCTGGTTGTCCTTTGGGTGGTGGACCATTCTTGATACACACGGGAAACTATTGAGGGTGAAAAACCCAGCAGTGTTGCAGTTCTTGACACAAACTGGTGCTCCTGGCACCTACTACCATACCCTGTTCAAAGGCACTTAAATGTCTTGTCTTGCCCATTCACCCTCTAAATGGCATATATACATAATCCATGTCTCAATTGTCTCAAGGCTTGAAAATCCTTCTTTAACATGTCTCCTCCCCTTCATCTACACTGATTGAAGTGGATTTAACAAGTGACATCAATAAGGGATCATAGCTTTCACCTGAATTCACCTGGTCAGTCTATGTCACGGAAAGAGCAGGTGTCCTTAATGTTTTGTATACTCAGTGTATGATGATTGTATGTATGTGAGTGTGTGTGCGTGTGTGTAGAGTCAGTATGAATGTGTGTGTGTGTGTTATGTGTGTGCGAGCAAATTAAGTGTGTGTGTGTGAGTGTGAGTGTGTGAGTGTGTAGAGTCCCGTGAGTGTACATAAAGTCAGTGGAAAAATAAAAATGAAATAAAAGGGTCAATGCAGAAAGTCCATGTAGCCATTTTGTTAGCTATTTAGCAGTCTTATGGCTTGGGGATAGAAGCTGTTCAGGAGTCTGTTCGTGTCAGACTTGTTGCTCTGGTACCGCTTGCCGTGCAGAAGCAGAGAGAACAGTCTATGGCTTGGGTGGGTGGAGTCTTACATTTTTTTTCTGGCCTTCCTTTCACACTGCCTGGTATAGAGGTCCTGGATGGCAGGGAGCTCGGCCCCAGTTATGTACTGGGCTTTCCGCACCACCCTCTGTTGCGCCATGCGATCGAGGGAGGTGCAGTTGCCACATTAAGCAGTGCAGCAGCCAGTCAAGATGCTCTCAATGGTGTATAACTTTTTGAGGATTTCATGACCCATGCCAAATATTTTTAACCTCCTGAGGGGTTGACTATGTGCTTGTGTGTGGAGTGGACCCTTTTAAGTCCTTAGTGATTTGGACACAGAGGAACTTGAAGCTCTCGACCCACTCCCCTACAGCCCCATCGATGTGGATGCAGGCGTGCTCGCCCCCACATTTTCTGTAGTCCATGATCAGCTCCTTGGTCTTACTGATGTTGAGGGAGAGGTTGTTGTCCTGGCACCACACTGCCAGGTCACTGTCACCCCCCCCCCCGTAGGCTGTGTCATCGTCGCCGGTGATCAGGCCTACCACCGTTGTGTCATTAGCAAATTTGATGATGGTGTTGGAGTTGTGCGTGGCCATGCAGTCGTGGGTGAACAGGGAGTATAGGAGGGGACTTAGCACACACCCATGTGGGGCCCCTGCGTTGGGGGTCAGCGTGGCAGAGGTGATGTTGCCTACCCTCACCACTTGGGGTCGGTCCAGCAGGAAGTCCAGGATCCAGTTGCAAAGGGAGGTGTTCAGTGCCAGGTTCCTAAGCTTGGTGACGAGCTTGCAGGGGACAATGGTGTTGAACGCTGAGCTGTAGTCAATGAACAGCATTCTCACAAAGGTACTTATCTAGGTGACTGAGGGCAGTGTGGAGTGCAATTGAGATTGCGTCGTCTATGGATCTGTTGGGGCGGTATGCAAATTGGATGGGATCTAGGGTGTCTGGGATGATGAAGTTAATATGTGCCATTGTTAGTGATCGTTGCAGGTAGCCTTAGAGTTCTTGGGAACAGGAATGATGGTTGTCAGATTGAGACATGGGGATTACAGACTAGGGCAAGGAGAGGTTGAAAATGACCATAAATATACCTGCCAGGAGTCTTTGACACCAAAAAACAACCTCCAGCCACCCAAGTCATAGACTGTTCTCTCTGCTACCACACGGCAAGCGGTACAAATATAGAATGTCCACATAGAAATACACACACATGATATTCACACCCTGACCAAACTACCTCGCGAATAACAGTCTCTCCAGGTCAGGGCGTGACAGTACCCCCCCCCCCCCCCAAAGGTGCGTACTCTGGCCGCACCAACCTGACTCATTAGGGGAGGGTCCGGGTGGGCATTCAGCCTCGGAGGCGGATCCGGCTCCGGGCGTGACGACCTCTCCCTCTCTGCCTCCCCGTTGCGCCCCTGGTCTGGTCTGGACCTCGGCGCGATGCTTCCCCTCTCCTTCCTCCCACGATGCACCAAGCCCTGTCTGGACCCTGGTGTGGGAGACCCCGTACCTGGAGAGGGGCTGACGGCTGGGCCTGGATCAACAATCCTCCCGCGATGCACCAAGCCCTGTCTGGACCCTGGTGTGGGACGCCCCGACCCTGGAGAAGGGCTGACTTCTGGGTCTGGAGTGGAGCCGCTGACCGGAGCTGAACTGGACCCCAGTGGAGCGGACTGCTCTGGCGAATAACAGTCTCTCCAGGTCAGGGCGTGACACACTAACTCTTTTGACTCATCACATATGCTACTGCTAATGTTTATTATCTATCTTTTTGCCTAGTCACGTTATCCCTACCTATATGTACATACAGTGCATTCGGAAAGTATTCAGACCCCTTGACCTTTTACACAGTTTGTTACGTTACAGCCTCATCAATCTACACACCCTCATCAATCTACACACAATAGCCCATAATGACAAAGCAAAAACAGGTTTTTAGACATTTTTGCTAATAAAAAAACAAAAAAAAACTGTCATGTCACATTTACTTAAGTATTCAGACTCTTTACTCAGTACTTTGTTGAAGCACCTTTGGCAGTGATTACAGCATAGAGTCTTCTTGGGTATGACGCTACAAGCTTGGCACACCTGTATTTGAGGACTTTCTCGTATTCTTCACTGTAGATCCTCTCAAGCTCTGGCAGCTGCACAGCTATTTTCAGGTCTCTCCGGAGATGTCAGTTGTGTAAAGTAACGAAGTAGAAATACTTTGTTACTGTACTTAAGTAGTTTTTTGAGGGTATCTGTACTTTACTCTACTATTTATATTTCTGTCGACTTTTACTTTTACTTCACCACATAAAAAATATAGAAAGTATACCGTCATTGTAGGCCGTCATTGTAAATAAGAATTTGTTCTTAACTGACTTGACTAGTTAAATAAAGGTAAAAAAATATATATATATATATCCTTCGTTACTCGGAAATCAATCTGAAGCTGGAAGAAAAAAACTAATCATGTTGGAAAAAAGATGCAAGCAACATCGATGAGTCGGCACACTCATGGGTGAACTTGTTTTGCAATGCAGCAGGCGACGACATGCAGTGTTGATCCAATCCTCATCAGTTTGGGCAAATCCAAGGGTCCTAAAGTGCAAACCCCAACCACCGCCTGTCACTTGCAAAACAGTAATCCACTCAGTATCACTTTGCCCAAGCGTGTCCGAAATCGCACAATCATGTCCGTCATTGCTCTACCAAATGTTTTCTTTTCTCGGAATGAAGGATTCATCCTACAGGATGTAATGTCTGTTATTTTACCAAAAGTTCAGGAAATACTGGCGTTCAAGAACTCACCTTCGAACCTAAAAAAACACATTGAGGTAAGCCTACTCTTAGCTTGCTAGCTAGAATAACCTTAGCATGCTAACCTAGCTAGCCCACATTTGCTAATGCAACAAGCAGTGTTAGTTGATGCTAGCTAATCCTATTTACCTAAATAGTTCACTAGTTAGTAGCTACCTACTTTAGCTGGCTAAAATGTGCCCATATTCGGAAGCTTTGTTAGCTAACACAATCTAACTAAACTGACATGAGCTAACTAGCTAGCTAACTCTCACTTAACTAATGTTGTTTATAGCTTTAAAATTAGGATCCTATACCTTAAGTATTTGGTGATTGTAGTTATGTAGCTAAGTAACTGTCTTTCTCTTTTCCTTTTCTTCTTTTTTCAGAGAAAGCATGTACACCATCTTAAGAAGTAAGGAGAACTGACGGCAAACACACTGAAGAGAAAACATGCCACTAAGACTCCCCCCATCATCAAGCAGAGCACATTACTGAAGACAGTGTCTCAAAAATCCGTAGACAAAGCTGTGGTGAAGTATGTGGTCCAAGAGCTCCAACCATTCGCTGTTGTAGAACAAGAACCGTTCAGAGAGTTTGTCCAAGATCTGCAGCCTAACTCAAAGATCTTATCAAGGGCCACACTGCGCTCCAGGATTGATGAAGCCTCCACGGAAATGAAGAAGAAGGTGACTGAGGCCATGAGAGGAGTTGACCAAATCGCCACCCCCACCGACTGCTGGTCTGCAAGAAGGCGGAGCTTCATTGGTGTTACAGCCCACTGGATAGACCCTGACAGTCTCAACAGATGCTCTGCAGCCCTGGCCTGTAAACAGTTGAGAGGATCGCACACCTTTGATGTGTTGGCAGGCGCCCTAAATCACATCCATTCTGAGTTTGAAATCTGGGGTAAGATTATGAGAACAACAACAGACAATGGCTCTAACTTCTTGAAAGCTTTCCAAGTTTTTGGAGAAGATGAAAATAACGAGGCAGTGGAAGCAGTGGGTGGTGAAGCAGCTCAGCCAGGACAGGAAGATGGTGAAGAGGAACAAGAGGAGAGTGAAGAAGTGGAGTTTGTTGATGTGGCAACGATCCTGAATGAAGATGATGGTTTTGAGTACCAGCTGCCGAAGTGCCAGCGCTGTGCTTGCCACCTACTCAACTTAGTATCTACAGTTGATTCCCTGAAAGCAACTTCCAGTGAGGCTTACAAAAAAGTGGCCCATTCAACATTTGGCAAGTGCCAAGCACTTTGGAACAAATGCGGAAGATCCACACTTGCAGCCGAAATGGTTGAAGCAGCTTGTGACCTCCAGCTGCTGCCCCCGAATGCTACAAGGTGGAACTCCTGGTTCATGGCTGTAGAAAGACTCCTGAGGCTCATCAAAGACAAAGGAGAGGTGGTCGTCAGAGTTCTCTGCACAGACTTCGAGGTTCCAATGTATGTAAGGATGATGTATTATTTTGTCATAATTTAAGGTCTTTAATGTTGTCTAAATCTGTTGCAGTGTTTCCTGACCCTTTGCTTGGGGACAAATAACTGTTGTAGCCATACACTATCATTGATCGATTTAGTAAACTACTCATCCAGCCATTGATTACTGTAGTTAAATCAGGTGAAATGGTTAGTGGTCCCCTTTTTAGAGGGTTAGGAAACAGTATTATTAAAAAAAAAAAAAATTCATAGGTTCAATCCAGCTGAACTCGCCTTCCTCACAGAGTATGCTGCCACCATGAGCCCAGTTGCAAAGGCCATCAACATCCTGCAGGCTGAAACCAATGTCCAGATGGGGTGGCTACTTCCAACTATCAACCTGCTGATCACAAAACTTGACTGAATCAAGTTGTCCCTGAAGTACTGTAAGCCTCTGGTGGATGCGCTACAACTGGGACTGAAGAAGCGCTTCACCCACATGTTTCACAACCCTGAGCTGATCGCAGCTGCAATCCTTCTTCCCAAATTCAAAACAACGTGGACAAAGGATGAAGCCACCATCAGAATGGGTAAGACAACGTGGTTAATTAACAGTATTTTATTATTCATAAACACCTGTGTATAGTGTACATTTTGACACTTCATAGATTTGAGAACCACCCATTTAAACTACAATCCTGACTTTGTGGTTCAGTCCAATGTGTAGCCTACTTAGCCCTGTTACTTGGTTTATATAGATGGGGGATGGGGATGGATTAATGTAGGCTCATAACGGCATGATTTCTATTGTCATCTTCCTTGTATTTCAGGAATGGACTACATCAAGGACCACCTGGAAGAACCCTTGCTGCAGCTAGGTGATGGCACCAGTTCATCAGATGAGGAGGACTTCTTCTCTGCCATGAAGACGTCTCAAGCACAAGAAAGCTCCAAACAGCTGGACGGATACCTGGCCTGTTCAGCTGATCATATGGAGTTGCTCAAGTCCTTCCCGGCAGTCTGTAAGCTGTCTCTGAGGCTAAACACACCCTTACCTGCATCAGCTGCATGTGAAAGGCTGTTCAGCATTGCAGGACTTGTTTTCAGCCCCAGGAGAGCAAGGCTGGATTCCAGAAACTTTGAAAAACAGCTTTTACTGAAAATGAACTGTAAATTATTCAACTTCAAGTAATGACAGCTTAATGCTAGCAAGCCCAAGGACACAGCTGCCTTATGCGTTTTGTTAATTTATGTTTAAAATTCACAAGTTATAGGTGTCCTTGTTACAAAGGCATGACCTGACACACTGATTTCTAATACAGTTCTATCAGTGGTGATGTCCCCATATTCCTACAGTGAGGTTGCGTGCAGTTCTGTACATGTACTTTTGATAAGCTCATCAATTTTTTTTAAATGTATATTGTTCTATTATAGGATGTTTTTTCTAAAGCAAAGTGACTGATTGTAAGTGCTTACATTTACTGGCTATATTCCTTCATTATTAAGGCATAATTATATTTTGTCTGTAAGAGATGTATTTTGAAGTGTTGCCTATTTGAGAATCCACATTCTTTATTTTATCTGAGCTCTTCTTGGATCCGTAACACTGTTACCTTTCAGAAAAGGCTCTTGCGTTTCATACATTTTTACTTTTGATACTTAAGTACATTTACCATATGGCAATTTAATATCAGGTACTTTAAGACTTTTACTGAAGTAGTATTATTTTCCAGTAAAGTATCTTTACTTTTACTCAAGTACTGGTACTTTTTCCACCACTGCTTAATATAAGGAATTTGATGTATAACATTTACTTTTACTTTTTACTTTTACTCAAGTATGATGATTGAATACTTTTTCCACCACTGTACTTAAGTACATTTAAAAACTTTTACTCAAGTAGTATTTTACTTGAAGTACCTTTTCCACCACTGAGAGATGTTATATCGGGTTCAAGTCCGGGCTCTGGCTGGGCCACTCAAGGACATTCAGAGACTTGTCCAGAAGACACTCCTATGTTGTCTTGGCTGTGTGCTTAGGGTCATTGTCCTGTTGGAAGGTGAACCTTCGCCCCAGTCTGAGGTCCTGAGCGCTCCGGAGTAGGTTTTCATTAAGGATCTCTCTGTACTTTGCTCCATTCATCTTTCCCTCGATCCTGACTAGTCTCCCAGTCCCTGCCGCTGAAAACCATCCACTCAGCATGATGCTGCCACCACCATGCTTCACCGTAGGGATGGTATTGGCGAGGTGATGAGCGGTGCCTGGTTTCCTCCAGACGTGACACTTGGCATTCAGGCCAAAGAGTTCAAAATTGGTTTCATCAGACCTTTCTCATGGTCTGAGAGTCCTTTAGGTGCCTTTTGGGAAACTCCAAGCGAGCTGTCATGTGCCTTTTACTGAGTGGCTTCCGTCTGGCCACTCTACCATAAAAGCCTGATTGGTGGAGTGCTGCTGAGATGGTTGTCCTTCTGGAAGGGTCTCCCATCTCCACAGAGGAACTCTGGAGCTCTGTCAGAGCGAACATTGGGTTCTTGGTCATATCCCGGACCAAGGCCCTTCTCCCCCGATTGCTCAGTTTGCCCAGAAGGCAATCTCTAGGAAGAGTCTTGGTGGTTCTAAACTTCCATTTAAGATTGATGGGAATTTTGTCTCATAGCAAAGGGTCTGAATACTTATGTAAATAAAGTATTTCTGTTTTTTCTAAAAACCTGTTTTCACTTTGTCATTATGGGGTATTCTGTGTAGATTGATGAGGGGGAAAAAATATTTAATCAATTTTAGAAAAAGGCTGTAACGTAACAATGTGGAAAACGTGAAGGTGTCTGAATACTTTCCGAATGGACTGTCTCTACCACAATTACCTCGTACCCCTGCACATCGACTCGGTACTGGTACCTCATGTATACAGTGCCTTGCAAAAGTATTCATCCCCCTTGGCGTTTTTCCTATTTTGTTGCATTACAACCTGTAATTTAAATTGATTTTTATTTGGATTTCATGTAATGGACATACACAAAATAGTCCAAATTGGTGAAGTGAAATTAAACAAATAACTTGTTTCAAAAATTCTAAAAAATACATAACGGAAAAGTGGTGCGTGCATATGTATTCATCCCCTTTGCTATGAAGCCCCTAAATGAGATCTGGTGCAACCAATTTCCTTCAGAAGTCACATAATTAGTTAAATAAAGTCCACCTGTGTGCAATCTAAGTGTTACATGATCTGTCACATGATCTCAGTATATACAGTAAGGGAAACAAGTATTTGATCCCCTGCTGATTTTGTACGTTTGCCCACTGACAAAGACATGATCAGTCTATAATTTTAATGGTAGGTTTATTTGAACAGTGAGAGACAGAATAACAACAAAAAAATCCAGAAAAACGCATGTCAAAAATGTTATTAATTGATTTGCATTGGTGGGGGGGGGTGAATAGTTATGCACGCTCAAGTTCTTTTTTTTGGTGTTATTTCTTGTTTGTTTCACACCAAAATATATTTTGCTTCTTCAAAGTGGTAGGCATGTTGTGTAAATCAAATGATACAAACCCCCCAAAAATAAATTTTTGATTCCAGGTTGTAAGGCAACAAAATAGGAAAAATGCCAATGGGGGGTGAATACTTTCTCAAGCCAGTGTATAGCCATGTTGTCTCTTTATGTATTTATTCCTTGTGTTATTATTTTTCTATCATTTCTCTTTTTTTTCTCTACATTGTTGAGAAGGGCCCATAAGTAAGCATTTCACTGAGTCTACACCTGTTGTTTACGAAGCCTGTGACAAATAAATTGATGATTTGATTTGATTTCTGAGCATGCTCTGAGAACGCGTACAGGAATACTCGTCCTTGTGAGTGTTGACCGGATTAAAAACCTCATTCAAGTCCTCTGGGTCGGCGGGGGCCCTCATGCACTGCTCTGTGTTATTTTTGTCAAAGTGCATAAAATGCATTGAGTTCATCTGGTAGAGAGACATCGTTGGGCAGATCCAAGCTGTGTCTTTCTTATTAATCCGTAATGGACTGTAGCCCCTGCCACATGCTGCGGGCATCGGAGCCTGTGTAATAGGATTCCACCTTGTTCGTATATTGTCCTTTTGCTTGTTTGAGGGCTCTGCAGAGGTCTTAGTGGGACTTCTTGTACTTGTTCCTGTTCTCAGCCATAGCCTTGGAGTTGGCTGCGATAGTCCTTTGTGCGGAAGCCCTGTTCTTTAGCTTAACGCCAATCTCAGTGTTAATCCAGGGCGTTTGATTGGTGAGCAGTGAACCTTCACTGTAGGGACAATGTCGGTGATGCATTTCCTAATGAACCTAATGATTCAGAGGACCATTTCTCTACGGAGCGTGTCACAGGTACTTCCTGTTTGAGCTTTTGCTTGTAGACAGGAAGCAGGAGTATAGAGTCATGATCTGATTTGCTGAAGGGGATGAGGCAGGGCCTTGAATGCTTGCTTAAGTATAGAGTAACAATGTTCTTAATTCCCCCTAGTGCCGAAAGAGACGTGTTGATGGAAGTTGGGCATCACATGTCTTAATAACGTGGCATTAAAATCACTGACAACCAGAATAGCAGCCTCCGGGTGCATGATTTCCTGCTTGTTTATAGCCTAGTACAGTTCGTTAAGTGCCATCTTGCTGTTTTTCTTGTCCTGAGGTAGAATATATACAGCAGTCACGATAACGGCTAAAAACTCTCTCGGGAGGTAGAAGGGTCAGCATTTGACCATCAGGTATTCCAAGACGGGTGAAGAATAGGTAGAGACTTCCACTGTGCTAGAGTCAGCACACCATTTGCTGTTGACGAAGAGGCATATCCCTCCCCCTCTCGATTTCCCTGAATCCAATGTCCTCTCCACTCGGTGAATGGAGAATCCATCGAGTTGGATAGCAATGGGGGTATCTTGTCCACCCATGGCATACTGGTAGTAGCAATGGATAGGCAGTCATATTGTGTTGCCTTGCATTGCTTTACAATGCCTCAAATTCAAATCAACAAAAGTGTAGAGAGGGGAAGGACAGAGATGTTGAATTAGAGAGAAAATAAGAGAGAGTGAGAGAGAGGGAGTGATAAGGGCATTCAAAGGAAAAGGAGAAAGTGGGGGTGGAGAAGGGAGAAGAAAGTGGTGAAGAGAAAGAGGCTAAGCGAGAGAGGGAGTAGAGATAAAGAGGGGGACGAGAGAGCGAGAGGTAGAGAAAGGTAGAGAGAGAGAGGGAGCGAAGATAAGATCACCTAGCTTCTGTGAACACCATCCCCCTGTGTCCTACACTCGCCTCTTATCTCAACCACTGCAGACACCCTAAAGAGGACACACACCCACCGAGAGAGAAAGAAAGAAAAATAGAAAGACAGAAGGGAGTACAAGAGAAAGAGTGAGACAATGGAAACAGGGACTGAAAGACACAATGTCTAAAAAGTACAAAAGACAGGTTGGAAAGACACCACTACTCTTTCAATTACATGCATTGTCATCATCTTACCAGTGATTATTTGAGAAACAGCTGTCGGTGATAATAATGTTTACTGCCAAGTGGACAAACTCTCTTCTCTTTTGTTACAAGAGATTCCGTTTTCAAGATGTCAAACTGAAGATTTATTGGCATCAATTAAGCCAGTCCCTCTGTCATAGAGTCTACTTTACCCAGTCATAATTATGACTTAAAAGATGTGAGATCATGAGACTTGCTATTATCATTCATGCTTTTGTCATTTATGGCTCCCTCTACTAAAAAGTGTTACCATCAGTTCTCATCCCAATGTTTTTGTCCTGATTATCTTTTGTCCATTTATTCTAGGATCACAAAATTGGAAATAAAAAGCTGTAGCTCAATGCTCTTTAAACTATTAGAACATTTCAGCTAGAGCCTTAAGAGTAAATTGCATGAAATAACTCTATACACCCTTGCACATAAGGAACTCTGAAAGAAAATCATTGCCTTGAAACTTTATTCAGTCAGTCAATAGAAATCTCCCGATCTCTCACCTCTGTTTTGTTAGCACCTATCTGGACCTGAAAGGCATGCCCAAGGACAGCCTTTTCTCCATACACAAAATACGTTTTCACTTCAGTTTATAGATTGATTTTATGACATTAAAACCTGATGAGATTACTACTATGTGAGGTCTCAGTTCTCTGTGTGTTGTACTACTAAAGCCTTTATGACGCCAATTACTATAGCAAAATACTTCATGGCAAATTAATGAATGAATGGACCATGTTATTCTATAATGTATGCAATAGCAACACAGTCACTTGTTGGAAGGCTAACAAACCAACCAAATCATTTCTTGCCATGTATCCCTTTAAGGCAGATCAGCAATCCCTTGGCTCAGTGTGTACTAAGGCTGTGTCCATATATTATTCCAACTCTTCCTAAAGTCACCTTTCTTTCAAGACCACTGGCAGGTGAATGGACTTGATAGGTTTCCACCATAACACTTTCAGATCTTTGCTCATTGAGGAAAGAAGATGAGGAAGGGGGGTTATCTTATACTGTCGGGACACAGTCAATGTCCACCCCCATATCATCTTCAAATATGCATTTGGATGCAGTAAACCCTTCATGAAATAAAAATGCTATATGAGCTGGGAGCAGAGTATGCCTTAATAATAAGCCTTAATAATTCAGGAGCTGTTTCAGAGACCAATGAATGCTCGTTTTGAGTGCCCACATTATAAAAGTGACAGAATGCATTCATAATGAGGTGTAATACCCCAGACCCCTTTACCATACCGATCCTCCAGCGCTTACACAAGGTACAAAATGAACCTTGAAAAACGAGAGCGAGCGAGAGAGAGAGAGAGAGAGAGAGAGAGAGAGAGAGAGAGAGAGAGAGAGAGAGAGAGAGAGAGAGAGAGAGAGAGAGAGAGAGAGAGAGAGAGAGAGAGAGAGAGAGAGAGAGAGAGAGAGAACATTGAAACAGCATGTCACTGTGTGTGGATTGTGGAAGTCAGTGAGTGCACCACATCTCTCCCTGCATGCTGCTTCCCGAGTGGGCCGACTCCAAGCGTGCATCTGAAATGGAACCCTATTCCCTAGGTCTATATCGGCACTGCTCAAAAGTAATGTACTATTTGGGAATAGGGTGCCTAAGCTCTAGTTAAATGATTGGCAAAGGAGGGAAAAGGGCCGGCTCTAATGTGTTGCATGTGAAGGATTTACTGGAGAGCAGAGCCACTGAATCAATGGAGTAGAAAATGCATCATTAGGACAGTGTTGTTGTCGTCGTCCCCCTCTCTACGCGCTCCCGAGAGGGATGGGGACTACACACACACACACACACACACACACACACACACACACACATACTGGCACGCACACACACAGAAACAGACACATACCAGCATTTACTGTATACTGTATACATACACACATGCATACAGGCACACTTTGATGAGTTCTCAATGTCACTGGTCAGTAGTTTATATTATTCTCTCATTCATACCTATTCCCCACTGTCATTATGTTTCGTAAATATGTGTCTGATTATTTTAAATAGTGGAGTCTACTAATTCTCAAACAGTAAACTACCTTCACAAAAACATAGGCCCCTCGTGTACTAATGTGCAGGTTGTTGCTCCAAAGGTAATTTGACTTCTGCTTTGTGCAAATAAATATTTAAGTAATATTTCAACCTAGTTGTGTAGCGTAATCCTTTCCATCTCACAGTTCTTTCACATTAACAATCGAGAAGAAATCAAACCAAAAAAATAGTAATTTGTCAAAAACAGGAGCAGGGGTCTGAGTCTGACACACAGAGGCAGGGGTCTGAGTCTGACATTCAGTAGCAGGGGTCTGAGTCTGACATTCAGGAGCAGGGGTCTGAGTCTGACATTCAGGAGCAGGGGTCTGAGTCTGACATTCAGGAGCAGGGGTCTGAGTCTGACATTCAGTAGCAGGGGTCTGAGTCTGACGTTCAGGAGCAGGGGTCTGAGTCTGACATTCAGTTGCAGGGGTCTGAGTCTGACATTCAGTAGCAGGGGTCTGAGTCTGACATTCACGAGCAGGGGTCTGAGTCTGACGTTCAGGAGCAGGGGTCTGAGTCTGACATTCAGGAGCAGGGGTCTGAGTCTGACATTCAGGAGCAGGGGTCTGAGTCTGACACACAGTTGCAGGGGTCTGAGTCTGACATTCAGTAGCAGGGGTCTGAGTCTGACACACAGGGGCAGGGGTCTGAGTCTGACATTCAGGGGTTGGTCTGCCCTCCCATTACAACACTTACAGACCTAAACACCACCATTAATATTCCTCTCCTCTCTTCTCTCGTTCCTGCTTTCCTGCCCTATTATTCCGCCTCGGCAGAGAGACGACACGTCCTGTCCTATCCCGTCCTCCACCGGGGAGACGAGACGAGAGGACATTCCAAACAGGGGTGACTCGGGGAGGACTCGGGGGGTGGAGAGGGAACATGGATCATTACACTTCCTGTTGCGACTCGGGGAGGGAAGAAAACGACGCTACTCCTGGGCCGATTGATTCTGGAGAGTTAATTTGCTTTATTAGCCAAGATGTTGGCCCGCGAGGGGCTCCTGTTCTACACCCGGAGGCCCCCCTTACCCCTCCACTACCCTCTCCCTCCCTCCACCCCTCCAATCTAATTCCTGCGAAAAAGAAACCCTGCGTAATTGTTTTCCCTCCATCTTCCGTGTCATTGTCAGATGGGTCCTGCGGGATTATTAGCAACCCCAGGTCCCTCAATAATTCATCCTAAACTATTTATACACAGATGGAGAGTCCTCTAATGTCTCCCCCAGTGAGCATATCTAGCGTTCAGACAGAGAGAGAGGGGGAGAGAAGGGGGAGGGAGAGAAAGAGAGAAAAACAAGCGATACAGTGAGGTGAGAGATTGAAAGAGTGAGAGAAAGGGAGACTAGGGGGCAGACTGAGAAAGAGAGGGATGGGGAGAGGCAGTGAGAGACGGAGGCACAGAGGAGTGTGTGTGTGTGTGTAGAGAGAGAAAGAGCGAGAGACAGAGAGAGAAAAGCTTCTTTTTTTTGGAAGAGGCACAATGACCCTGTTTCATGGTGTGCTTTCAGTTTCAAGGTGAAGCCGCTCACTCTCCCCCGCTTTGCCAAAGTGAACAAAAGCACCATCCGGGGAATAGCAGCCTCCCCCACACAACCCTCATTAATGGCTTTTAATTAATCTGGCCCCTTTTTTTTCCTCCATTTAACACAATTAAGATGTTTGCAAAGCTAACATGGAGCGCCAATCGCTAAAGGAAGGGCACATGAAAGACACACAAGGATTTTCATATTTTCCATATACACCATGCAAACACAGTTATCCCCCCTCTGTATTATGTCAATGAATAAGATCAACAAACACACCACTGACTCATTCCACCATTCCTTCATAAACACATTATGATACGATAACATAATAAATTAGCATATTAGCATTTGCGCAATAAGCAGCTTTTGTCATCCTAAATAGAAAGTGTTGAGGTTTGAGAAAAAGTATTTCTAACTTGTTTTGAACTGCCTAGCTGTCAGACCTGGGAAAACTATAATTTGAACTAGGCTTGGTGGAAATAACTATTTTTCCTGGGGAACAAATAGTTACTTTGGAGGTAACTACAACTATCTGAAGATCCCTGTCACGACCGTCTGAGGAAGCGGACCAATACGCAGCGCGTGGAGTGAACATGATGACTTTATTAAAGAAAGCACGTAACTACAAAACAAAATACGATCGTGAAGTCCTACAGTGACTATGACTGAACCTGGAACAAAAACCCACACCCCTCATGAGAACACAAATAGTTTAAATATGGCTCCCAATCAGAGATAACGAGCCGACAGCTGACACTCGTTACCTCCGATTGGGAGTCACACGACACCACAATTAACTCACCCAAAACACAACCAACCGAATACACCCTATACAACAAACCCCACAACAAAACCCAACAAAACAAATACACCCTGGCTCAAATACAAAAGTCCCGGAGCCAGAGTGTCACAGTACCCCCCCCTAAAGGTGCGCACTCCGGGCGCACCAGCATACAGTCTAGGGGAGGGTCTGGGTGGGCGTCTGTCCACGGTGGCGGTTCTGGCCCTGGTCGTGGTCCCCACCCCACCTTAGTCACCACCCGCTTCCCTAGCCTCCTCCACATGACCACCCTCCAACTTACCCCACCTGGATTTAGGGGCAGCACCGGGCTAAGGGACAGCACCTGGCTAAGGGGCAGCACCGGACTAAGAGGCAGCACCAGGATAAGGGGCAGCACCGGGCTAAGGGACAGCACCTGGCTAAGGGGCAGCACCGGACTCAATGGCGGATCCTGGCTGGCTGGCTCTGGCGGATCCTGGCTGGACGGCTCTGGCGGATCCTGGCTGGCTGACGGATCTGGCTGCTCATGGCTGGCTGACGGATCTGGCTGCTCATGGCTGGCTGACGGATCTGGCTGCTCATGGCTGGCTGACGGATCTGGCTGCTCATGGCTGGCCGACGGATCTGGCTGCTCATGGCTGGCCGACGGATCTGGCTGCTCATGGCTGGCCGACGGATCTGGCTGCTCATGGCTGGCCGACGGATCTGGCTGCTCATGGCTGGCTGACGGATCTGGCTGCTCATGGCTGGCTGACGGATCTGGCTGCTCATGGCTGGCCGACGGATCTGGCTGCTCATGGCTGGCCGACGGATCTGGCTGCTCATGGCTGGCCGACGGATCTGGCTGATCCCGTCTGGCCGAAGGCTCTGGCTGATCCTGTCTGGCGGAAGGCTCTGGCTGATCCGGTCTGGCGGAAGGCTCTGGCTGATCCTGTCTGGCGGAAGGCTCTGGCTGATCCTGTCTGGCGGAAGGCTCTGGCTGATCCTGTCTGGCGGAAGGCTCTGGCTGATCCTGTCTGGCGGAAGGCTCTGGCTGATCCTGTCTGGCGGAAGGCTTTAGCGGCTCCGGTCTGGCGGACGGCTCTGAAGGCTCATGGCAGACGGGCGGCTTATGCAGCGCTTGGCAGACGGACAGTTCAGACGGCGTTGGGCAGACAGGCAGTTCAGGCGCCGTTGGGCAGACGGGCAGTTCAAGCGCCGTTGGGCAGACGGGCAGTTCAGGCGCCGTTGGGCAGACGGGCAGTTCAGGCGCCGTTGGGCAGACGGCAGACTCTGGCCGGCCGAGACGCACTATAGGCCTGGTGCGTGGTGCCGGAACTGGTGGTCCCGGGCTGAGGACACGCATCTCAGGGCTAGTGCGGGGAGCAGCAACAGGGCGCACAGGACTCTGGGAACACACAGGAGGCTTGGTGCGTGGTGTAGGCACTGGTGGTACTGGGCTGGAGCGGGGAGGTGGCGCCGGAAATACCGGACCGTGCAGGCGTACTGGCTCCCTTGAGCACTGAGCCTGCCCAACCTTACCTGGTTGTATACTCCCCGTCGCCCGACCAGTACGGGAAGGAGGAATAACCCGCACCGGGCTATGTAGGCGAACCGGGGACACCATGCGTAAGGCTGGTGCCATGTAAGCTGGCCCGAGGAGACGCACTGGTGGCCTGATGCGTTGGGCCGGCTTCATGACATCCGGCTCAACGCTCAATCTAGCCCGGCCGATACGTGGAGCTGGAATGTACCGAACCGGGCTATGCCTGCGTACAGGAGACACCATGCGCTCTACTGCGTAACACGGTGTCTGCCCGTACTCTCGCTCTCCACGGTAAGTCCAGGGAGTAGGCGCAGGTCTCCTACCTGACTTCGCCACACTCCCTTTAAGCCCCCCCCCAAGAAATGTTTGGGTAGTACCCACGGGCTTCCAGCCTCGACTCCGTGCTGCCTCCTCATACCACCTCCTCTCGGCTTTAGCTGCCTCCAGCTCTTCACGAGGGCGGCGATATTCTCCCGGTTGTGCCCAAGGACCCTTTCCAGCCCGTATCTCCTCCCATGTCCATGAATCCTTTGGAGGCGTCCATAAATCCTGTGTAGGTTGGTCCTGTTGCCGCTTGACACGCTGCTTGGTCTTGGTAAGGTGGGTTTTTCTGTCACGACCGTCTGAGGAAGCGGACCAATACGCAGCGCGTGGAGTGAACATGATGACTTTATTAAAGAAAGCACGTAACTACAAAACAAAATACGATCGTGAAGTCCTACAGTGACTATGACTGAACCTGGAACAAAAACCCACACCCCTCATGAGAACACAAATAGTTTAAATATGGCTCCCAATCAGAGATAACGAGCCGACAGCTGACACTCGTTACCTCCGATTGGGAGTCACACGACACCACAATTAACTCACCCAAAACACAACCAACCGAATACACCCTATACAACAAACCCCACAACAAAACCCAACAAAACAAATACACCCTGGCTCAAATACAAAAGTCCCGGAGCCAGAGTGTCACAATCCCAAAGAAGGACTACTTTGCAAAATACATTAGTGTTTTTTCATCCAAAATGATTGCTTATGGATACCATGTGTGTGTGTAAAATATTACTGCTGTCAGATTTTTTATTCATTGATTTTTAAAGTGTATTAAAATGTTGTTGTTTTTTTGAAAAATGCTATATATCCAGTGTTTAGCTCAAGTTGAAGTTTTGTGTCCTGTATATTTGACTGTGATATGGGGTTGTCTCACCTAGCTATCTTAATATGAAGGCACTAACTGTCGCTCTGGATAAGAGAATCTGCTAAATTACTAAAATGTCAAACGTAAATGTTTTACACACAGATCTCATATTACTGTACTGATTCATTTTAGATTTTATTTTTTTAATATTAATGTCACAAATGTATCATCATTTTTTGGTGCTATTTGTCACATTTGACCATGTAAAACCAAGCAGTACTACCTATTTATCTGAGAGTGAGGTGGATATACTGTACATGTATAGTGTTTTGCAAAAAAACATGATTATTTGTCTCTCTGAAATGAAACCATCAAGTGATAGATTTCAAACAAATACATCTGTCATTGAACAGCCCCATTTCATGATTAGATGGTGAAAAAACACACTGATCTCTTTCATAAGTTCTTAATAATAAAAGCTAATTTACCAACACTTCTGAAAATGAATGTATAGCATTTTGGAACTCTTCATTTGATCTACACAATACATTTTTATCCGAACATTTTGTAAATGTCCATTTTCTTATCCATTGCCCCATGTGTACATAATCAAGTCAAACCAATCAACCAATTATATTTTGTACAGATAAGTATAAATAAGTTGTGACACTCAACTACTGTATGACACTGAAAAGGTAGAAAGCTGCAATTCATTTTATGATACCTGAAAATACAGCAGCGTATTTCAAATCCATTTGCAAACATTGCAAACAGCAAGTTAGATGCTTAGCAAAAGCAACTTCCAACCTCTTTGTCGATATGGGGGTAAGTGTTCTTGTTTCAAACACACACTATACCATCTTTAAAGGGATTGTTTACTCAGAATACAAACAAACATGATTTTCAACCAAGGCAGTTGTGGGATATTTAGTTTCCTTTCAACAATTAATAGCCATATTTTGTTACTGTTAGCATTCTCAGTAACACTTTCCATTAAACTGTTATTGTGCCTGTGTAATAAAACTGTAATTACTTTTGGAGCAACATTTTATTAGCGTGGTGTTACATAATACTTTGGTAATGCATTTCAATTGCATAGCAATGAGCTGAGAGTTTTTGTAACTACCGTACACAAGAGGAATAGTGACTGTTCCTTATTCCACTTATGTAATAACTCAATTATAAAGCAATTTCCAAAGTCCTATGTAACAACAATATTGCCATTGTAATAATCATACTACACATGTATAAGAACTTGATGTCAAGTGTTACTGTATTACCTTGTCTCACTCATTATGAACAAATATTTGTCAATACATTTTTATGCTGCAAAAGTGGTCTACTCTAAGGTTGAAGTGATTCCATTTCCCTCATGTATTTAATTTGAGGCTATATTAATATTCATATCTAAGAGCCCTCCAAACCATGTTCTTATGATCATATATTTAGACTAATTCAACAAAATCTTCATCAAATATTTGGCAGCCATCCCCAAACTTTGGGAGGGGGGGGGGGGTTTCAAATAACTTGCATATATTCAAATACCTTTTTTTTTTTAGGTTTTCTGAGAGGTATTCAACATACTTTCAAATATTATTTGATTTTCTTTTAATTGAAACTATATAAACTATATTTGACTATCTTGAGTATTTGAAAAGTTGGAATTTACAAATAAACCACAAAATACAACTACTTTCTGCCCAAGTCTGCTAGTCGTAGATACCTGGGTTCTCCTCCCACCCTGCCTCGGTGGAGAGACATTCTGTTGTCGTCCCGCTAATGAGGCCTTTGGCACAGGCAGTCGATTTTCAAAGTCCTTTTATCGGCTCTTGAGCTACAGATAATTATAAATATTTAGCCATTTGGCAGATGCTTTTATCCGGCTCACTTAGAAGGATGCAACTCCCTCTTGGACAAATTGGGACATTGAAATGCAGATTGGAATCACATAGTTTTTACATTTCGCATTGGAGGCAAATGTGGGTGGAAGAATGGAACTCTGCTAAATGGATTGGTTGGATGATCAAAACACTGGCCAACAGGTGTCTGATCCTTGCTGTACCATAGAACATTAACGTACATGTACAGCATGACATGCACATAGATCGCATTTAATGTAATGGTATCGTGCAAAGTAATATTAAATCTGAACCTTATTTCACTTTGATGTAAATGGAGGTCCGTTTTGCAATTTTTATCCTAAGTAT